>NC_133330.1:206722223-206932223 GCF_042186555.1 Aquarana catesbeiana
AGTGTTTTGATTAACGGTCAATTGTGGCGTCTATTTTATTTTCAATATACTCAATGTGAGAGCCCAGGAGGTGAAGATCTGATTTAATATCTGAGGTGGTCTTGGCAGCAGTCTGAGCAAGTCCCTTGTCAAGCATTTCTGCAAATCTTGTAAAGAGCATAGTGATATCATGGGGCTGTGAGGTGATTTGACCCATATCCTGTAGCTGCACTCCAAGCCACGGTGAGGTTGCTACTGCAGGTAACATAAGCATGTCGTCCAGGGTCTGATTTATGAGGGATACTGTGGAAGCTGGTGATGCTGGTCCCCCTATCGATGAAAGCATCGGGGCCCCTCCACATACCTCCTCATGAAGCAAAGCCCATCAGGGAGAAGAAGCTGGTGTGCCTGTGTGGGATGCATCGTGTGGCAGCCGTTCCACCGCCATCTTAGGCGCCTCAGCGGCTTCTGACAGTGCTGTTAAATATGCTCTAGGGGTCTGTTTTGCCAGTTCAATCAGCCTGCAACTGTACCAGTGAGTTGCCTGGATGTTCCGGTCCCAACAGAGCCTATGGGGGTGTACGTACCCACTGCTGGGGGCACCGAAAGCACGGAGTGGGACGGAGCTCTGTGTTTAGACGTCCATGTCACAGAGTGCCGCGCATGTGCCCAATACCCCTAAATTTAGGACCAAAACCCTATCTCTCCAAAATTTCAAAAAGGAAAAGACCAGGAAACAGAATCAAACGCTTTTTGAAAATCAATTGAGAGGAGGAAACCCTCTTGAGGTGGACCTCCGTTCCAATGGGCGTGAAGCAAAGGAATTACATCTATAGCTCTCCTAATTTGATCTGGGACCTGCCTCCCAGGGATGAAACCTACCTGATCCTTATGTATATATTTAGCAATAAAACTGGATATTCTTGAAGCAAGAATTTTTGTCATAATTTTGAGATCATCTTTAGTAATGAGAGAAATTGGGAGGTAATTACCAATCTCGCTTGTATTTTTCCTGGGTTTGGGGATGACTGAAATATAAGCTGAGTTTAGATCTCTGTCTAAGGGTGCTCCATCTCTGAGGGAGTAAAAGAACCGGGCCATATATGAGGCTAGGCAGGGGCCAAATTTCTTGTAGCAGGCCGAGACAAATCTGACTTAAGAGATTTAATCATTTCTAAAACCTCCTCCAATGTAATCGGTTTCCCAAGAAGATCCCTATGATTATGGGTGGTTTTGGGGAAGGGGAGGTC
The DNA here is from genome assembly GCF_042186555.1 of Aquarana catesbeiana. NCBI lineage: Eukaryota > Metazoa > Chordata > Amphibia > Anura > Ranidae > Aquarana > Aquarana catesbeiana. The sequence continues at coordinate 206,723,453 of NC_133330.1, forward strand.
CCTTAGAAAGGTCTCCAATTTATATGGGGAGAGGGGAGAGTCAGTATTGTAAAGATTTGAGTAGAAGTCTTAAATGTTGCCATAAACATTCACACAATTTCTAGCATCCACCTTTAACCACTTGCTGACCATCCGCCGTCATTATACTGCAGCAGCTCGGCACGATCCCGCGAACCATCGTAGCTGTACGTCGGCTCCTTTAAGCGGGATAGTAGGCATGCGTGTGCACGCACGCTGCATTGCGAGGGTTCCAATGCTCGTGGTCAGCAGTCGCGATGACCGCCGGCCACGAATGATCGCCATCATGAGAGGCAGAACAGGGACGTGTGTGTGTGTAAACACACAAATCCCTGTTCTGTGAGGAGAGGAGAGGCAGATTGTGAGTTCCGAATAGCTAGGAACGACAATTTGTCATCTCGTGTAGTCAGTCCCCTCCCCCCACACAGTCAGGGAACACAGTTAACCCCTTGATCGCCCCCTAGTGTTAACCCCTCCCCTGCCAGTGATATTTACACAGTAATCAGTGCATTTTTATAGCACTGATCGCTGTATAATTGTCAATGGTTTCAAAAAAGGTGTAAATAGCCTCAAAAGGTGGGATTTTATGGGCAATAAAAAATATATATAAGAAAATTTCACATAAAAAATTGTAATTTATTGTAGAAAAAATGTTAAAAAGATCACATATTGATGATACAACACATCATAGAAATGGCATTGTCAACATTCCACACTATATGAATAAAATTTGCAAACATTGCACATAGTTTTAAACCATGAAGTGGTAGTCCCAGTCTACTTGCTGTTCCCTTTAATCGTGGTTTCTAATAAGGAATGCTGCATAGAGGGATATCCAACGCGTTTCAAAATTATTGTTATGAATCAGGGAATTCAGGGAATTCAGGGAATATTACCACTTCTGAAAAAACAGCTTATATTAGTAAAACATTAATACAAATTCATACCCATAAATGTGCATCTATTGGTCATAGAACATACACTTACAAAAAATATGCATATTTAGCAGAGGCATTCCTCCAGAAAACATGGATGTTCTGTCAGGGCCATTGAGGGCCTGCCCCATGTGGATGCCCAGTGTTCCCATCCAGAAAAAAACAATTATGGATTACCTAAAGGGCATTGAAATAAGGGTACTGTGAGCTGAAAGAAAGCAGAAAAGAAGGATGGTAAAACCCCAGGAAGAAAATAAGTCTCAAAATAAGTCTCAATTCCAGGGGAAATGGTTTCAAAATTGTGTCAAAAGTGTCCGATGTGTCCGCCATAATGTTGCAGTCCTGAAGAATACACATTGGCCTAAACTGAGGAAAAAATGAGCTTTTTTAAAAAAAAAAAATTGGGGATATTTATTATAGCAAAAAGTACTAAATATTGTGTTTTTTTCAAAATTGTCGCTCTTTTTTTGTTTATAGCACAAAAAATTAAAACCGCAGAGATGATCAAATACCACCAAAAGAAATTTCTATTTGTGGGAAAAAAAGGACATCAGTTTTGTTTGGAGTACAGCGTCGCACGACCGCGCAATTGTCAGTTAAAGCGACGCAGTGCCGAATCACAAAAAATGGCCTGGTCATTGAGCAGCCAAATGTTCCCGGGGTGAAGTGGTTAAACTTTACACCAGGTTTATGGGGGGGGGTAACTGTAATCATTTAATAGCCACTGAACCTCCACTGATTGAAATTATTATAATCCTTTTTTCCTTACTGCTCCTGCAATTATCATGCACACACATTGCTATGTGTGTACAAAGAATTGTGTTAAAAATTATGTTGGGACTTATAGTTCCACAAAGGCTGTAGCTCTCTCTGATCTCATTGATGTATACTTATTTTAGGCCAATAACTGCTGAAATATTGTGCCAGAAACATCTAGGCAGTTAAAACTTTCTCAGGGAGATCAGCAGAGATAAAACCCCTATTTATCTCATGACAAATTTCCTTTCATCAGTAATGGAAGTTTGGTTTAGGGTGTGGCGTGTCTTGGTAGGTGGAATAAGGTGCCCGGTTTACTGTACATATAGGTTCCTGAGACATAAATCTAGACTTGATTAACCACCTGCCTGGCCAATTTTCAGCTTTTTGTGCTGTCGCAATTTTAATGACAATTGCGCAGTCATGCAACACTGTACCAAACAAAATTTTTATCATTTTTTGAGACAGACAGAGCTTTCTGTTGCTGACATTTAATCACTACTTTTTTTTCTCTGTAACAGATGTGCACTGATGATGCTGTACTCATGGGCACTGATAGGCTTCACTGATGAGGCGGTACTGATGAGGCACTGATAGGCATTGATTGGCACTTATGAGGCTGCACCGATGATCAGTGCCCTGATTATCAGTGTAGATGTCCCCTGTGAGAATCACCGGTTACCGGCTCTCTTCTCCTCACGCTGTCACAGCGCATGAGGAAAAGACTGCCTTTAACTAGCAAGTCTGTTTACACTGTGATCAACTGTGAGTGGACACAGCTGATCATGTGGTAAAGGCCACTGTGATTGGCCCTTTACTTCTACCTGTGATCAGCTGTGTCCGAAGGACAGAGCGATCACAGAGCATGCCCGATGTGCGGCCCGGGGGTTCTGGGAGGACGTCAATAGACACCCCTTCCAGAACCAGCCGACAACTCTGTAGCTGTAATTTGACTATAGCGCAGTCGGCAAGTGGTTAAAGCGGTTGAATTTGTTCACTGAAAAAAAAATTTTATGTTACAACCTCCCATTTAGTTTGAAATGTTCTTTTTACTAAGTAATATAGACTCTCTGATGCAATTTATGTTGACCTTAAAAACAGCTATTGCTAAAACATTAACCACTTAAGGACCACATACATATACTACGGCAGGGTGGCCCTTAAATGCAAAATCATGTACCTGTATATGATTTCTCTTCTCAGCTCTGGGGCGCGTATGTCCAATCACAGCGGAAGCCAATTAGTGGGTCAAGCTGCCGCGATATACACCGGCCACCTGCAATCTTTTGCTGGAGAAGCAGAACGGTGGTCTGCCTATGTAAACAAGGCAGACCGTCGTTCTGTCCGAGAGGAACTAATCAGGAACACAGATGTCTTTCTTCCTCCAGTCAGTCACCCCCCCACACAGTCAGAAAGCACTCCCTAGGAGCACACCTAACCCTTTGATCACTCCTGATGTTAATCCCTTCCCTGCTAATGTCATTTATACAGTGACAGAGCATTTTTTTAGCCCTGATCACTGTATTGGTGTCACTGGTCCCCCAAAAGTGTCACTTAGTATCAGATTTGTCCACCGCAATGTCGCAGTCCCACTAAAAATCGCTGATCGCTGCCATTAATAGTAAAAACAATTAAAAAAAAAAGTCCATAAATCCATGGATATAGTGTCTACAAACTATGGAATAGTTTGTAGACACTATAACTTTTGCGCAAACCAATACGCTTTTTGGGAATCTTTTTTACCAAAAATATGTAGCAGAATACAAATTGTCCTAAACTGTTGAAGAAATTAGATTTTTTTACATTTTTTTTATTGGATGTGTTTTATAGCAGAAGTTAAAACATATTTTTTGTTTTTCAAAATTGTCGTTTTTTTCTAGTTTAAAGCGCAAAAAATAAAAACCGCAGAGGTGATCAAATACCACCAAAAAAAGGACATACATTTTATTTGGGTACAGCGTCGCATGACGTATCGCAGTGCCGTATCGCAAAAAATGGCCTGGTCAGGAAGGGGTTAAAACCTTCCGGAGCTGAAGTGGTTAAGGTGGCAAAAAAAATAAAAAAAACTTTAATGAAATTACACATCAGGTAAAAAGTACAGGATAGTTCTGTTGAATAAATAGTTGTACACAAAAATGTATTCTACAGTATTGCTTGCAGTGCTTTCGTTTAAGGTCAGTTCCACTCCTCCCACTTTCATTTCCATTAACTTTAGATAGCTCTAGGCCCTTTGTGTTTTTACAATAGATTTATACAATTATATTTTACATGATTATTTAATCTTCCTGATTGTCAGACTATTTGGATTGACTAGCATTCTATTAAAATAGACATTTCAAGGACATTTTATTGCTGTATAGATTATATGGACTTTCTGTATACTACTTTATCATTAATATGAGATAATGACAGTTTGTTTTATTTTTTACTTATTTTATACGTTAACCTTAAAGAATTGGGAGGATTTTTCTTTCCCCTGAAACATGTTGGCTATATATTCCACTCTTAACCATTAAATGTTTCAAAAAGTCCTTTAGCCCTTTAACACTGAGGCACTTCTAAACTGCCCATAAAACGCTAAGGGGGCTTTCAGGCATTTGCACTGCACTTTTTAAAGGACACGTGGCTCAAAAACGGCTCCAAAAACCATTTTGTTTCTCTTTTGAATCGCTTCTCAGGCACTTTTCAGGCACTTCCCATTCATTTCAATTGAGAGGGGCATTTTTGAGGCGCTTTTTTTTTCTTTTTTTTTTTAACTCCAAAGCGCTTGAAAAACTCCTCAGTGTGAAAGGGGTTTTAGATGAACTGTTGGGAGTTTGGCAAACAAACTGGAGGCATCTGCCACCACTGGGCCTCACTCAATTTTCAACATATCTTTCATAAATAGTGTAAACTATCTTACACATGTTAGTTTGTCCAAAAAAAATGTAAAAAAAAAACACTTATATTACCCCCTGAGAGTCTCTAACCGTGAAGATGCCCTATTGAAGAAAATGCATTGGGCAGAGCTGATCTTGTGACATCATTGTGATCTCCGTCCGCTTGATTTTGTGGTGTGGTTCTCATCTGTGATCTTACTGCTGTGATTGATTGCTTCTATGTAAGTGCATCTATTTTTATTTTTTTTATTTTTATAAAAGACTTTACTGCACTATGGAGCTTTCCTGTTTTATGTTTCAACTGGCTACCCTGGAGTGTGAGGATGGATTGAGCTTCATGTGGGTCATCCAAGCGGGGATGGCTACATTTTGAAAGCTTGCTGACCGTTCGCCCCTGCAGCACGCTTTTTGGAAAGGGCCAATCACAGTGGCTCTTTACCATGTGATCAGCTGTGTCCAATTACAGCTGATTACAGTGTAAACAGGATTTGCCAGTTATTGTGATTCCTCTACTCACGCTAACGGTGCGTGAGGAGAGGAGAGCTGGTAAGCGGTAAACCACACTGGGGACATCTACACTGATCATTAGGGCACTAATCATCAGTGCTCAGATTATCAGTGCCCATCAGCAATGCCTGTCAGTGCCCATCAGTGCTGACTATCAGTGTCCATCAGTGCTGCCTTTCAGTGCCCATCCGTGATGCCTGTCAGTGGCACCTATCTTTGCCTCCTCATTAGTGCTGGCTATCAATGCCCATCAGTGCCGCATATCAGGGCTGCCTATCAATGCCCATCAGTGCCATATCAGAAAGAAAGCTCTATTTTGTCTTAAAAATCATAAAAGTTTTGTTTGGGTACAGTGTTGCATGACCACGCAATTGTCATTCAAAGTATGACAGTGCTCAAAGCTTAAAACTGGCCTGTGCAGGAAAGGGGTCAAAGTTTCCAGTAAGCAAGTGTTTAAGCCGGCTGAGAGATTTTCTCATGCATATACACTCTGCTGTTTTGTGCTGTTGGTAAGCTGCAATATGTTGCACATGAGCACTGGAGCACAGCTGTCACTGTGAGCACGTTTTCATCACGGTCATGTATTGATCTTCATTGCTGTGGACTTGAACTGGATTTTATTATTATTTGCACAAGTGGACTAAGTTGTATATGCTGTGTGTATATATATATATATATCTATGCACAGAAAGCACTTTACATCACAGTCATATACTGATTTTCATTGCTGGAGATCTGCCCTGTGGATTGGATTCTTATTTTTTGCACAATTATATGAATTGATTGTTATTTTGCACATATTTATTTCATTAATTGTATGTGTTTTTTTACATTTGTGATGTAATGTTGGCACACTTATATGCTGAGATATTATATGTATATGAGTTATACTTTGTTGGTTATATTGGTTATTAAAGGGACAGAAACCTTATTTAATTTAAAAGGATAAGACCTTTTTTATTTTTAACATACAGTGTGTGCAAGGCAGCTTTTATTATAGATAAAGACTTTAAAGGCATTAAAGGGCATACTGCCTTGCTGATCAGTAGTAATATCAAACTACTGTACCACCAAATTTATCAAGTGTTAACAGCTGGGTTATTTCCACCACCTCTTCCTCCAACAGCTGCTGGACCAGGGGCGGATCCAGGGGGGGCAACGGGGCAATTGCCACCCCCGAGAAATTTGTTGCAGGCCGGGCGGGCGGGTGAGAGAGCGGGCGAATGAGGGATCAGGCGGCTCCCCGAGCGGGTGCGGGAGCGGGCGGCTCCCCGAGAGGGTGCGGGAGCGGGCAGCTCCCCGAGCGGATGAGGGAGCGGGCGGCTCCCCGAGCGGGTGCGGGAGTGGGCGGCTCCCCGAGCGGATGAGGGAGTGGGCGGCTCCCCGAGCAGATGCGGGAGCGAGCGGCTCCGCGGGAGGAACGGGCGGCTTGGGCGGGTGAGAGCAGGCTAGGTGGTGTGAGTGGGGGCGGCTGGCCAATCAGCAAGCCGGCGTGCAGGGGAGCAGAGAGATGACATCATCTCTCACTGCCCCGCATCCCTGCAGTAACTTCTGCCTTCAATGTACAGGCAGTGTGGGCAGCAGAGAGATTACATTATCTCTCTGCTGCCTGATCTGAAAGGAGGCAAGCAAAACACCACCTTAGCAGCTATGTGACAATCCGCAAGGTGTCAGGTGACGTGGCAAGTGACAATCCTCAATGTGTGGCAAGTGACAATCTGCATCTGGTGGCAGGTGATGTGACAATCTGCAATGTGTGGCAGGTGACGTGGCAAGTGACAATCCACATCTGGTGGCAGGTGACGTGGCAAGTGACAATCCGCAACATGTGGCAGGTGACAATCTGCATCTGGTGGCAGGCAAGTGACAATCCACAATGTGTGGCAGGTGATGTGGCAAGTGACAATCCGCAATGTGTGGCAGGTGATGTGGCAAGTGACAATCCGCAATGTGTGGCAGGTGACGTGGCAAGTGACAATCTGCATCTGGAGGCAGGTGACGTGGCAAGTGACAATCCGCAATGTGTGGCAGGTGATGTGGCAAGTGACAATCTGCAATGTGTGGCCGGTGACATGGCAAGTGACAATCTGCATCTGGTGGCAGGTGACATGGCCAGTGACAATCCGCAATGTGTGGCAGGTGACGTGGCCAGTGACAATCCGCAATGTGTGGCCAGTAACGTGGCAAAAGACAATCCGCAACATGTGGCAGGTGACAATCCGCATCTGGTGGCAGGCAAGTGACAATCTGCAACATGTGGCAGGTGATGTGGCAAGTGATAATCCGCAATGTGTGCCAGGCGACGGTGGCAAGTGACACACTCAGGGCTCCCACTGATTCTGCATTATGGTGAGTTGAACCGTTAAATTTTATATTACAATATATTAATAGAAATAACAACCATGGTGCTGGGATAATTGAAGCGCCAACACCAGCCATTTCCTCAATAAATTGCCCACAAAAAAATTTATTTTTTGGCAGTGCCCCTCCCGAGACTAGACTCTGGATCCGCCCCTGTGCTGGACCCCAGACTACTTCCGCCCCATCTATTATACAATGTGAGTAATGTGTTGATTGTTCTTAACAGGGTTTAAAATGTACCTCTGCACTTCTCTACATTGTGCAAATATTCTGAAAGTGTATGATTCAAGTATTTGTAAGATGTTATGTTGCAGTGCAATTATATGCAATGCCACTGGTGTTGTTTCAGGACATGTCAGAAAATTAGGCTGCATCCCTAACATATGATGAAGAAAGAGGTGAAGAATTGTGCTGCAGGATTTCATGCTGCTGATTGAGGAATTGATCATGAGCCACATTAAAATAATGTCCCCAAAGGAAAAGCCAATAACAGGGAGGCCCATTTATCAGTAAATCCATGGCCTGTCAAATACAAAGTCAGGCTGGATGTGTAATGTATTACTTGGTCTCAATACTCACTTTCTGTGTGAGAGAGAAAAAAATTGGGTTTAAAATGTCCAAAAATAATGGCATGCTGACTTATTTGTATCAAATCCAGCTAAATAACAAAAAATACCAGTTGAATAGAGCAGTTTTAACAAAATAGACATCCAGTTAAGATATCCACGATAAATCAGAGTGAACAATGAAAAGAAGACAGCAGGACATGTCCTAAAGTTGGATGACTGTGTTTTCACTGATAACATTCACATTTAGTGCTTGAACCTATCCCCATGAATTTGTTGGGAAGTTAGAAGGGGTGGAATCAGGGGCTTAGCTACAGGGGTTGCAAGGGTTGCACTGAATAGGAGGGGTGGCATATAGCGTAACCGACCCCCTCCTCCTGCAGCCACTGAATACCTGCTTCTCCCCCTTTCCCTCCTGCAGGCATTCAGCCGCTGAAGAAGGCGGGGATCGATTCCTCTATATGTTACCGCCCCATTGCCCCTCCTATACAGCTTCCCTCTGCTGCCCCTGGGCCCCTCTCTAGCTCTACACTGAGCATCTGCTCGGGAACACACCTTGTCGTCACTCCAAGCAATCCTCTGCTCCAAAGTTTGGGGTGAGACATCCCTAAGCTGCCAAGATCCAGGTCACCAAGCAGGTGAGAGCTGTGAAGGAGGGATAAGGCCCTAACCAGTGGGGTTGCTTACTGCAGGGCTCTGAGCCAAGAGCATATCTCCCAAATGGCTCAGAGCCTGCACTGACAGCCCTCCCTTGCACAGAGAGACAATCTGCTCATTCTTCTCCCGCCCCTCTCTTCCTGTGTTCACTGCCGGAACTGTTAAGCTAAGCAGCTGAGTTTAATCATTCAGCTGCTTAGCTTAACACTTTCCACGTTCCACTTTTGAGCAAAAAAGTACCTTTTTTGCTAAAATATTCATGACGTCTTTCAGGATAAAAAAAACACAGGATAAGTAAAATAGAAACATCAAAGAGCTGTACCAAACGATGGTTGTTACAAATCAGAAACAACAACTTGCGGTTGCAAGTCTGAAGGCTGCCTCTGTACAAATATGTACAGTATATCTCCCCCTTAAGGTTTGCCATTGGCACTAGTTCCATATGCACTTACATAGATGACATATGTCCTTATGCGACATACCAATAACTTTTTTGGAGCCCTAATTCAGAAATAATCTCAATGGAGCAGGTGGTCGGGGACGACATAGTGATGGTGAAAACCCAGTGCCTAGAGAAAATTTGAAATTTGTTCCTCACCTAGGACTAGGTTAAAACCTTTTCTAAGCCCCTACAATTGATTGCTGGAACGTCTTGTAGATTGTGTTTGTATGTTGTTAACATGTCTTCTTACATCCCCATTAACATCTAGTATGTCAAATTATCAAATATCTATTATTTGAAGCCCCCAGGTCTGCTTGATTATATTCTCTTTCTTTTCTCCCCCCCTTTATTCTTGTGGGTTGAGTACCCCTTATGCCGCGTACACACGGGCGGACTTTTCGACCAGACTGGTCCGACGGACCGAATCCAGCAGACAATCTGACCGTGTGTGGGCTCCATCGGACCTGCAGCTGACTTTTTCGGTCGAAAATCTGACGGACTTTAGATTTGGAACATGTTTCAAATCTTTCCGACGAACTCAAGTCCGGTCGAAAAGTCTGCTCGTCTGTATGCTAGTGCGACGGACTAAAACCGACGCTAGGGCAACTATTGGCTACTGGCTATCAACTTCCTTATTTTAGTCCAGTAGTACATCATCACGTACGAATCCGTCAGACTTTGGTGTAATCATGTGTAGGCAAGTCCGTTCGTTCGAAAGTCCGTCAGGAGTCCGGCAAAAGTCTGTCGAAAGTCCATCGGAAAGTCCGTCGGACCAGTCCGGTCGAAAAGTCCGCCCGTGTGTACGCGGCATAACTCTTATGTCTTTTAACCGTTTTTATTTTTCTTCCCCATGATATTTGTTTACATTATGAGTCTGAATATGATCTCAGGCATATATTTTGTTTGAGCAGTGCTTATGTTTCAATATTTGTTACCAACCACACCACAACCCCCACATTCATTATATGTTTCTGTATGTGCATTTTCAGTGTGTTTACATGCATTTGCAGTGCATTTGTGGTGCTTTTTAAATTCTTTTTTTAATTTATTTTGAGTTATTTTTAACATGTTGAGGTTTCTTACATCCCCATTAACATCCAGTATGACAAGTTATCAGATATATTTATTGTTTGGAGCCCCCAGGTCTGCTTGATTATATTCTCTTAGTTCCCTCTCCCTTTCTTCTTCTGGGTCGAGTACTCCTTTCACCTATGTCTTTTAACCATTTTTATTTTTCTTTCCCATGATATTTGTTTACTTTATGAGTCTGAATATGATATCAGGCATATCCTGTATAATTTCTTTGAGCAGTATTGTAGTCAATATTTGTTACCAACCAGTTATGTACTGCATTTTACTTTGTTTATGTTGCTCTGTATGATACTCTAGATACTGCCTGCAATAATCGTTCACCTATCTATGTCTGTCAAATGCTCACATTCTTGAAGAATGAATAAACATATGTTTGCCTTTAAAACATTATTACCACCATTCTAGGAAATGGCTTGTTTCTGTGTGTCAGCATGTGGTTAGGAAATGTGCTGCATGCTAGGAATTGATGAATTTACAATATACTTTTTGCGCAGGAAAGCCCTTGCCTGTGGTGAATTGAGTAACTTACAATTAGTGATAAGTCAAACTGCCCTTGGTTTGGTTCCAGCAGAGTTAGGCAAACGTTGTACTTCAAAGAAGTTTGAATGCTGAACTCAAATCCCATTGAAATTAATAGGAGCTGAATCTGTCAAATTAAAAATGCTCATTTCCTGGGCTACAAGGCAAGGGGATGGGGGTCAAAAAAATTCATTGGGGGTGTTGGTCACTGCACTGAAGAGCATAAAAAAAAACCTCAATTCGATCAGGGGAGGTGATTTTTTTTTTTTAATGCACTGACATTAAGGACTGGTTAACACCACAATCCCCACATTCATTGTACGCTTCTGCATGTGCATTTACATAAAATTCAAAAAGTAGCTGCGCTGAAAAATTGATATGCTAAATAGGGATGAGCTTCGTGTTCGAGTCGAACCCATGTTCGACTAGAACATTGGCTGTTCGGTCGTTCGCCGAATTCCGAACGTTATGGGCCGTTCGCGCCAAATTCGTGTGGCGCGTCACGGCCCATAATTCACTGCGGCATCGCAGTGCATTGCTGGCTGATGATTGGCCAAGCATGCACTATGACCCGCATGCTTGGCCAATCACAGCGCCGTCGGTAGAGAGAGCTGTAATTGGCCAAAGCCAGGGTGGCTTTGGCCATTTATGGCTCAGGGGGTTTAGAACACGCCCCACACTATATAAGTCCGCCTGCACGGCGGCCCTGTGTAGTGTGTGTTCCGGCGTTGAAAGAGAGATAGATAGAGTGAGAGACAGTGTCATTTCATTTGAGTTAGATAGATTAGGCAGTACAATCAGTGAGTTAGCTGCACTTACAGTGTATTGTGTATATATATGCATCCCAGGTGTTGCATATATATATATATATATATATATATATATATATATATATATACACTGTATTCAGTTTAGCTAGATCTGTTCCTGTTATCTTCTTACTGACAGGCAGGCTTGTCTTGTTACAGTATTTACAGCTACCTGAAGAAAATTGCTGGTGTTCTTTTGATCCTATTAGTACCACAGTCAGGCAGCTAGACTATTTACAGTTAGTGCAGTGCGTCCTGCTCACAGTGTTCAGCTAAAACTACAAGTTAGTGTGGTGCATTCTGCTCACAGTGTTCAGCTAAACCTACAAGTTATTTTTTTGCGAGCTCTGCACAGTGTTAATCTAAAGCTACAAGGTAGTGCAGTGCGTCCTGCTCACAGTGTTCAGCTAAAACTACAAGTTAGTGTAGTGAGACCTCTGCACAGTGTTCATCTAAAGCTACAAGTTAGTGCAGTGCGTCCTGCTTACAGTGTTCAGCTAAAACTACACGTTAGTGTGGTGCGTCCTCCTCACAGTGTTCAGCTAAAACTACAAGTTAGTGCAGTGCGTCCTGCTCACAGTGTTCAGCTAAAACTACAAGTTAGTGTGGCGCGTCCTCCTCACAGTGTTCAGCTAAACCTACAAGTTATTTTTTTGCGAGCTCTGCACAGTGTTCATCTAAAGCTTCAAGTTAGTGCAGTGCGTCCTGCTCACAGTGTTCAGCTAAAACTACAAGTTAGTGTGGCGCGTCCTCCTCACAGTGTTCAACTAAAACTACAAGTTAGTGCAGTGTGTCCTGCTCACAGTGTTCAGCTAAAACTACAAGTTAGTGTGGTGCGTCCTCCTTACAGTGTTCAGCTAAAACTACAAGTTAGTGCAGTGCATCCTGCTCACAGTGTTCAGCTAAAATTACAAGTTAGGGTGGTGCGTCCTCCTCACAGTGTTCAGCTAAACCTACAAGATATTTTTTTGCGAGCTCTGCAGTGTTCATCTAAAGCTACAAGTTAGTGCAGTGCGTCCTGCTCACAGTGTTCAGCTAAAACTACAAGTTAGTGTGGTGCATCCTCCTCACAGTGTTCAGCTAAAACTACAAGTTGGTGCAGTGCGTCCTGCTCACAGTGTTCAGCTAAAACTACAAGTTAGTGTGGTGCGTCCTCCTCACAGTGTTCAGCTAAAACTACAAGTTAGTGCAGTGCGTCCCGCTCACAGTGTTCAGCTAAAACTACAAGTTAGTGTGGTGCATCCTCCTCACAGTGTTCAGCTAAAACTACAAGTTAGTGCAGTGTGTCCTGCTCACAGTGTTCAGCTAAAACTACAAGTTAGTGTAGTGAGACCTCTGCACAGTGTTCATCTAAAGCTACAAGTTAGTGCAGTGCGTCCTGCTCACAGTGTTCAGCTAAAACTACAAGTTAGTGTAGTGAGACCTCTGCACAGTGTTCATCTAAAGCTACAAGTTAGTGCAGTGCGTCCTGCTCACAGTGTTCAGCTAAAACTACAAGTTAGTGTGGTGCATCCTCCTCACAGTGTTCAGCTAAAACTACAAGTTAGTGTAGTGCGTCCTGCTCACAGTGTTCAGCTAAAACTACAAGTTAGTGTGGTGCGTCCTCCTCACAGTGTTCAGCTAAACCTACAAGTTATTTTTTTGCGAGCTCTGCACAGTGTTCAGCTAAAGCTACCTGTAGAAGGTTGGTGGTGTTTTCCTGATCCTATCACTACCGCAGGCAGCTAAAAAAGCTACAAGTTAGTTTGTTGCAAGCTCTGCACAGTGTTCAGCTAAAGCTACCTGTAGAAGGTTGGTGGTGTTCTCATACTACAGGCAGGCAGTTGATTTTACTAGCTGCAGTATCAGTACATATATATATATATATATATATATATATATATATATATCCCAGCTTAGTGCAGCTACAGGCCATTAGTATGTCTGGAAGGCCAAGAAGGAGAGGCAGACAGTCACAAGCCAATAAGAAAGGGCAAGCAGGCTCTGTGTCTAGCGCTGGTCGTGGAGACGGTGCATCCTCATCAGCACGTGGCCGTGGGACACGCTTGGCCTTTTTTTCGGCAGCTGGCCGTGTTGAGCCGCAACATGCGGAAGACTTGGTCGAGTGGATGACCAAGCCATCCTCATCCTCCTCATCCTCTCTCACCCATGCTCAGGGTACTTTGTCTGGCAAAGCAGCGGCCTCTTCCCTCGGCTCAATGTCATCAGTGACTCCCTCCCTAGCCCCACCATGTCCTCCCGAGGAGTCCCTCGAACCACAGTGTTGGGTACATGCTCCAGGAGGATGCCCAGCGTTTGGAAGGCTCTGATGATGATACTGAGCTCGATGAAGGCAGTAACATGAGCACGGACAGAGGGGGTGCCCAAGAAAGACAGCAATCTGGCAGTCATGCTCCCCCTGCTGCAGCATACTGCCAGGTTTGCTCCAGTGATGAGGAGGGAGGGGATGATGAGGTCACTGACTCAACGTGGGTGCCTGATAGGAGAGAGGAGGAGGAGGAGGCGGCACATCACCAACGAGGCAGGATGCCCTCCAGGGGCCAGCCTAAGGGCAGCACATTGACTGCATCACACCCCAAAGCTCCACATGTGCAGGGCGCTGCAGTCTCTGCGCGTTATTCAAAAAGTTCTTTGGTGTGGGCCTTTTTTGAGACGAGTGCATCAGATCGCACCGCTGCTATTTGCAACATATGTCTCAAGCTTATCTCGCGTGGCCAAAACATCTCCCGCTTGGGTACCACATGCTTGACCAGAAATATGTTTACCTGCCATGCAGTTCGTTGGCAAGCGTATCTAAAAGACTCACACCAAAGAAGAAAGAGGACCTCTCCTTGCTCCTCATCAGCTGAGATCTCCAACCCCACTATACCTTCAGTCCTCTCTGAGACCTGCACTGAGAGGAATGAAGGTGTAGAATTAAGTGTGTCACAGCCAAGTACTTGTGGGCAATCTGCTTTTGGTACACCAACGTCAGATTGTACCAGGCAAATTTCCCTGCCCCAGCTGCTGCACTGCCGAAAGAAGTTCGCTCCCAGCCATCCACATACCCAGCGGTTAAATGCTAGCTTGGCAAAATTGCTAGCACTTCAACTGCTGCCTTTTCAATTGGTAGACTCTGCCCCCTTCCGTGAGTTTGTGGAATGTGCGGTTCCTCAGTGGCAGGTACCCAAACGCCACTTTTTCTCACGGAAGGCGATTCCGGCTCTCTACCGGTTTGTGAAAGGCAATGTCCATGCCTCGCTGGACAGGGCGGTCAGCGGTAAGGTGCATATTACCGCTGACTCATGGTCCAGCAGGCATGGACAGGGACGTTACCTAAGTTTCACCGCGCATTGGGTGACTCTGCTGGCAGCTGGGAAGGATGCAGGACAAGGTGCAGTAGTGTTGGAGGTTGTTCCACCACCACGCCTCCAAAATGCCACTACTAATGATTGTGACACACCTCTCTCCTCCACCCCCTCCTCTTCTTCTTCCTCCATGGCCTCTTCCTGTGCTTTGTCCTCGGAACCAGTGGTGCTCCATAGCTGTTCAAGGGGCTACGCAAGTACGCAGGCCAAAAGATGCCATGCGGTGCTTAAGCTGGTGTGCTTGGGGGACAGGAGCCACACTGGGGCAGAGGTTCTGTCAGCTCTACAGGGGCAGGTTCAGAGGTGATTGATGCCACGCCAACTTAAGGCAGGAATGGTGGTTTGCGACAATGGCACCAACCTACTCTCTGCCCTCCGACAGGGACAAATGACCCATGTGCCCTGTTTGGCTCACGTTCTTAACTTGGTGGTGCAGCGGTTCTTGGGCAGGTACCCGGGCTTACAGGATGTCCTGAGGCAGGCCAGGAAAGTCTGTGTGCATTTCCGCCGGTCATATAATGCCAGTGCTCAGCTGGCGGACCTCCAAAAGGAGTTTAACCTGCCCAAGAAACGCCTAATCTGTGACATGCCCACCAGGGTGAAATTAACGTTGGTCATGCTGCAGCGGCTGCACACGCAGCAGAGGGCCATCACTGAGTACCTGTGCGACTATGGCACCAGGACAGGGTCAGGGGAGCTTGTTTTTTTTCCCCACGCCAGTGGGCCATGATCAGGGATGCATGCACTGTCCTGTCACCATTTGAGGAGGCCACGAGGATGGTGAGCAGTGACAGTGCATGCATCAGTGACACTGCCCCCCTTGTCCACCTGTTGGAGCACACGCTGCGTGGAATAATGGACAGGGCACTTGAGGCAGAACAGAGGCAGGAAGAGGAGGACTTCCTTAGCTCTCAAGGCCCCCTTTATCCAGACAGTGTTCCTGCGTGCCCGCCGATCACACAGGAAGAGGAGGAGGAGGAGGAGGAGGAGGAAGATTGTGTCAGTATGGAGGTGGAGCCTGGCACTCAGCATCAGCAGCAGTCTTTAAGGGATCAGTCCCAAGAAACACATGGACTTGTACGTGGCTGGGAGGAGGTGGCTGCGGACCATGTCGTCCTTAGTGACCCAGAGGACTCCGGACCGAATGCCTCAGCAAACCTACTCTGCATGGCCTCCCTGATCCTGCAAAGCCTGCGTAAGGATCCTTGTATTCGTGGTATCAAGGAGAAGGACCAATACTGGCTGGCAACCCTCCTTGATCCACGTTACAAGGGTAAGGTTGCGGACCTTATCTTGCCATCGCAGAGGGAGCAGAGGATGAAACATCTTCGGGAGGCCTTGCAGAAAGGTCTGTGCAATGCGTTCCCTGAGACTGGGAGGTTACAAACTCCTGTTTCTGGACAACGTGTTGCTGAGCCTTCGGTCAGTCAAAGAAGGAGCGGTGGAGAAGGTGGCTGTCTGACCGATGCGTTCAGACAATTTTTTGGTCCACAGCCCCAGGGTATGATCGGTTCCAGCAACCATCACCAGCGTCTGTTTTACATGATGCAGGAATACCTAGGGGCAAGATCTGACTTGGACACCTTTCCCTCCGAAAATCCTCTGGGTTACTGGGTCTTGAGGATGGATCACTGGCCAGAGCTTGCACAGTATGCAATTGAGCTACTGGCCTGTCCTGCATCCAGCGTTCTTTCGGAACGCACATTCAGTGCTGCTGGAGGCTTTGTAACCGATCACAGGGTGCGTCTGTCCACCGACTCGGTCGATCGACTGACCTTCATAAAAATGAATCAGTCTTGGATCACCACCAGCTACCAAGCACCTGATGCTGATGTAACTGAATAATTTTTTTCAGATCCCTTCAAAGACTGCCTATGCTGATGCTGAGTGACTATCCCTGAGTAATTGTCCTCTTCCTCCTCAATGATCACGCTGATAGCTTGTAAGAACATTTTTGGTTCTGGGCACCACCATCAGTGCCTAAGGCCCAATTTTTCAGCCCCTGTTTAACAGGAGCATGTGATTACAATTTTTGATGCAATACTTTGCAGCAGGGCTCGTTTCTGCTTTCCAACTAGAGTATCTGTGAGGGGTTGCAGTGTTGTGGCACCAGCACCAGTGCCTAAGGCCCAATTTTTCAGCCCCTGTTTAACAGGGGTGTGTAATTACAATTTTTGATGCAATACTTTGCAGCAGGGCTCGTTTCTGCGTTCCAACTAGAGTATCTGTGAGGGGTTGCAGTGTTGTGGCACCAGCACCAGTGCCTAAGGCCCAATTTTTCAGCCCCTGTTTAACAGGGGCGTGTAATTACAATTTTTGATGCAATACTTTGCAGCAGGGCTCGTTTCTGTGTTCCAACTAGAGTATCTGTGAGGGGTTGCAGTGTTGTGGCACCAGCACCAGTGCCTAAGGCCCAATTTTTCTGCCCCTGTTTAACAGGGGCGTGTAATTACAATTTTTGATGCAATACTTTGCAGCAGGGCTCGTTCCTGCGTTCCAACTAGAGTGTCTGTGAGGACATATGCCCCGTACACACGGTCGGACTTTGTTTGGACATTCCGACAACAAAATCCTAGGATTTTTTCCGACGGATGTTGGCTCAAACTTGTTTTGCCTACACACGGTCGCACAAAGTTGTCGGAATTTCCGATCGCCAACAACGCGGTGACGTACACCACGTACGACGAGACTAGAAAAGGCCGGGTCAGAACCAAGCGCGGCACCCTTTGGGCTCCTTTTGCTAATCTCGTGTTAGTAAAAGTTTGGTGAGAGACGATTCGCACTTTTTCAGACTCGTGGCTTTCAGATCGTTTTCTGACGTTCAGTTTGTGCTTGTGGGTTTGTATCTGCTCTTCAGTGCGTGCAGTCAGTTCGTATCGGAGTTTTCTGTGCGATCTTGCCCGCTCGTTGCTGTTTTTCAGGTCGCTCTTCACAGGCCTTGCTGTTCTTCAGTGCGTTCTGTTACTTCGTTCTGAGCAGCCGACCGTTTTCTAGCCATGTTTCGTATGCGTACTCCTCGTAGAGTTCATGCTGTGCGGGGGCTTGGTGTTGGGGTCCTGACCTTGACACAAGTCCAGTCCATGAACAGGGTGGGGAGGAGTTCATGGACCAAGAATTGGTTGCTTCAGCGTGACCAGTTCTGTCATATGCCTTTGCTCCGTGAGATCCGTGAGAATAATCCTGATGATTCCAGGAACTTTCTCAGGATGACGGACCCCGTGTTTCACCGTTTGTTGGCTTCGCTGACCCCTTATATTAGCAGGCAGGATACCTGCATGAGGCAAGACATCACTCCGGAGCAGAGGTTGGTCGCTACCCTGTGGTATTTGGCCACAGGGAGAAGCCTGCAGGACCTCAAGTTCTCGACAGGCATCTCCCCCCAGGCTCTTCTTTGTGGACATTTACTGCTTGTGTTTGTTTGAGCTGACCCTGACAGAAATGTGTGGAGTCCAGAAAATGTCGTGATTGTGTAACCTTATACAAAGCACTGTTGGCTGTTATTTACTAAATGCAAAGACACTTTTCACTACAAGTGCACTTGCAACTGCACTGAAACTGCACTTGTAGTGCAAAGTGGATTTGCCCTTAGGATATAACCCCCATTTTCTCATAAAACAACAATTACATCACCCCAAAAGTGTTGTAGCGTTGAGACAATAATCCACACATTCTTGATGAGCAATCTTTTTAATACCTGCACAATCACATGTGCATTTACCAAAGGTTTTTCTGACAAACCAACATGTTTGTTGTATAACAATTTTTGTGGTGGCATTATCCAAAATCAAAATGTGCATTTTATAGAAAACAGGCCTGTGTAAAACCCACACGAAAGACACAAATCTTGATCTTACAAAGTTCACATTTGGTAGAACTTGAAGGCAATATCAGACATGAGTATTTAGGAACTGTGTTTGATATTGCGTTCAGATGGGGGGAAATCACCCCTGGAAAAGCCAAATTTGGAAGATGCACACAAATTTCACAATGTCAACATGTGCTAGCTGCCATCACGGGGGGATCAAGGGACGTGTTTTGGGGGAGAAAGCCCTTCCTCACCGCTACTTTATTATTGAGGAAGGGGTTGCACCCCCAAAACGCGTCCATTGATCTCCCGTGATGGCAGATAGCACATGTTGACACACTGTGTGCATCCTCCAAATTTGGCTTTGGGAAAAATCACAAAAACATTTCGCACATTGTAGCAGACAAAAGAAGAAAGTGATTTGGAGGGGCTTTAAACTCGCCCCAAAACATCAATGATGTTTTTATATTTTGGAATAACATCATTGATGTTTTGCTTGATGATTTCCAATTGTAAATTACACCCCATGATCTCCCCGATCACGATCTGGGCACTTTCTGATGTGAAAGGATCTTCATCCACAACCTCACGATCACCTAAAAAGAGAGGAACCCAAAATAAATTAGGTCTAAAAAATATGCCGCCATCCATCTCTTATCGGAGCCTGTGGTCGCAGACACTCACCTGTTGTGGTAACTAGTTCCACCACGTCTTCATCCTCCTGCTCATCTTGTGTTGGGGGGATTTCCCCTTCTTCCAGAGGGGGGGGTCTCTGGTCTCCTCGGATGAGGGGTGTCCTCCAAGTCTTTTCTCCCCTATGTAAAACAAAAATGGTATAATTAGCACACAGATATTTGATGGCAGAACTATAAAGATGAAACATTGCTTGGAAGTGAGGTACAATGATCTATTTTAGCAGAGTTCCAAGATGTAGCATTTTTAGTGTCCTTCGTCAATCTGCGATACTTTACCTGTTTAGTACAAGCTTCACAGATGTATCCCCCCCCCTATAGTATACACTGGAGCACCTGTGTGGCCCCCTTAATAAAAATGGTGTTCTGGGGTCCCACACTAGTGCTCCAGTGTCCAGATGTGAAAACAGCTGCTCAGTGTCCTCTCCTTACACAGAATCTAGTTTGCATTTCATTCTAGTAACAAAGCCATCTACACAACCCAATTCTTTGAAGACAAGTATAGGGCCTCAAAATGGTGGCCAAATGCATATGGCCTAAACAATGGTATTTTATAGTCCGAAATAAAAATGTGTGATCCGAACGAATAATGTGCCCATGAACATGAAAGTTGCCATTTTAAACTGTACAACAGTTCCTAAAAGCACATGGAGCAGCACGAACGTAATAAACACAATAACAATAGGAACACAGCACAACTACTTACTTTTTTGCAGCACTCTCCGGATCTTTCTGTACTGCTCATGTTCTCATAATTTCAGGTCCGACCACCGCTTCCTGAGCTGATCTTTCGATCGTCGTACCCTGAATTTCCGGTGCAGACTCCTGACCACTTTCGCCATGATCTTGGCCTTTCGGACATTGGGGTTGGGGTAAGGCCCATACTTTCCATCATAGTCGGCCTTCTTCAGGATGTCCACCATCTCCAACATCTCCCCAAAGGACATATTTGAGTCCTTTAATCTCCTTCTGGATTGGGACGTTTCAGGCTCCGGCCTTTCCTCCTCCTCCTCCTCGTTGCTGTACTTAGCACGATCCTGCTGTCTATCCGCCATGTGCTCTTCCTCCACTGCGCCGAACGAAAAGGGGCGGGGAATAGAATAGAAAGAATGTCAGGGGCGGGTGGAGTTATACGCATGCGCAGTGTGTATAAATCGTAACACGTGCGTCTTACATACGATCTGTGAGCAGAGGAAGG
Organism: Aquarana catesbeiana; assembly: GCF_042186555.1. NCBI lineage: Eukaryota > Metazoa > Chordata > Amphibia > Anura > Ranidae > Aquarana > Aquarana catesbeiana. Next base: position 206,744,036 of record NC_133330.1, read on the forward strand.
AGCATCGGAGACGCCGATCATGCTAACGAAGGTAGGATCTAAACTTGGGCCTATACTGCTTCGAAATTGAAGCCTATAGTGTAACAAGATTAGGGGAGTTTGGCCTGACATTAGGGTTTGTCTTGTGTTGTGTCTTGCAGAGAAAATGGATGGGTTCAACGACCACGATTTCCTGCCCCTGTTCATAGACAAGTACAGGGAGCTGCCCTGTCTGTGGCAGGTGAGACACCCCCACTATAACCACAAACAAAAGAGGCAGGCAGCGCTGGAGAAACTGCTGGAGTTGGTGAAGCCGGTGGTCCCCACAGCAGCCATCCCTTATTTAAAAGCTAAAATTGGTGGCCTGAAGAGCACATATCTTAGGGAGCGCAAGAAGGTCACAGATTCCCAGAGATCAGGAGCTGCAGCAGATGACATTTATGTCCCCAGGCTGTGGTACTACGAGAGACTGCGATTTCTGTCAGACCACACTGAAGTCAGGGAATCCCTCTCTACTCTTCCTTCCACTCTTCCTTCCATCCCAGCTGAGGCTTCTGAGTCCAACCTGGGCCTTCCAGCCAGGAAGAAGTGGAGGAGCCCAGCTGGAGTCAGGTATAGCATTCTTCTACAGATTTCTGGGCAATAAAGAAATTATGTTTACTATAAATGTTATTATTGATCATTAATTGCTGATTAAAAAAAGTGTTTTACATATCAATAGACAGTAGTGGGCACCCAAAATTGGGACAAGAATGAAAAATGCTGGGCTCAGAAGGATAGTCTGTTATATTTGTTAACATTCAATTTGCAGCAGTCAGGAGGTGAAAATTGTGTGTGATTGATGTAAAAAAAACTAAAACTATGTCCCTTTTTCATACACAGGAAGACCTCAGCCAGGAGGAGGCTGTGGAATGTGGCAGTCAGGAGGAGGCGGGGATTAGTGTCAGTCAGGAGGAGGCAGGGATTAGTGGCAGCCAGGAGGAGGTGGGGCTAAGTGTCAGCCAAGAGAAGCCTGGGACAAGTCGCAGCCTGACTGAGTCTCAGGTTCCTCCCCTCCACCTGCCATACAAAAGGGCCAGGAAGGCCACTCCCAGTCCTGTGCAGGATTCAGCATACAGGCTGATCCAGGAGGCTTCTGCGTCCCTCAGAGCCTTCCCCAGTCCTGAAGAGGCTTTTGCCTGCATGGCTGCCACCAAATTGCAGGGCATGCAGTAGGGCCAACGCAATATCTCTGAGGACCTGATTTATAAAGTCCTACGTAAGGGGGAGAGTGGGGAACTGACACACAAGACGGATGACATTGAGATCGACGATGCTCCTCCTCCTCCTCCTCCTGCTGCCACAACTCCACCACCACAGCCAAAGGCTGGAAGGAAGCGTGGAAGGAAGACCAAAGAGTGATTGCCCTGGGTTCAGTCTGGTCTGACAAAAGCTGCAGTCTCTCGTATGACCACAGCCTGGGGACACAGATGTCATCTGCTGCTTTCCGGATCTCTGGGACTTCTGGACCAGACTGCCCTCCCTTAGATATGGACTCCTCAGGCCACCAATTTTGCTTTTAAATAATTGATGTCTGCCCTGGGGGTCCAAGGCTTCGCCCACTTCTGCAGTTTCTCCAGCGTTGCCTCCCTCTTTGTTTATAGTTGTGACCCCTTAATAAAATATTTTTAGGTAAATTCTACTCTCCTGTGTGTGTTTTCATCCAAAAAGGACAGTTTGTTGGTGAGGATTCAGGTACATTTCTAACATAAAATGTGAAATTAACAAGAGACAACAACAACAAACAATCTCCTACAGATTAAATAGAACAACATATCAATGGTGTTGTGGGAACTTGTCACAAAAAACACACAAACATTTTCGGGAGTACAAATCAAAATCACCAAAAAAAAAAATTAAAAAAGAGAAACACAAAAAAAGATTCTACATTAAAGTCAAAAAAATAAAAAAAATATGTTGTCAGATGTGAGAAATCAAAATATATTGAGGGAATCCCGATAAATAGTAAAGAAAGAAGTTTGTGAGAAGTGTGTGTGAATATGAGCAGCAAAACTACTTAATTCTTGTCACATTATAAAGAAGAAGAGAGTTCGCTGTATTAAACCATTTTGAACATTGCAGCGTGACGAAAGTGCTGTATCCATTACGAACGCTAAGTTTACCAGAACGAGCTGTCCCGTGTCGGAATTTCTTCTGAGCATGCGTGGCACCTTGTGCGTCGGAACAGGCCACACACGGTCGGAATTGACGCGATCGGATTTTGTTGTCGGAAAATTTTATCTCCTGCTGTCCAACTTTGTATGTCGGAAAATCCGATGGAAAATGTCCGATGGAGCCCACACACGGTCGGAATTTCCGACAACACGCTCCGATCGGACAATGTCCATCGGAAAATCCGACCGTATGTACGGGGCATTACAGTGTTGTGGCACCAGCACCACCACCACCACACAGCAGGGCCCATTTCTGCACCCACCAAGAGCGAGTGAGGACTTACAGTGTTGTGGCACCACCACCACCAAAGGCCCAATTTTTCTGCCCTTGTTCAACAGGGGCATGTAATTACAATTCTTGATCTAAGATTTCACAGCAGGGCCCATTTCTGCACCCACCAAGAGCGAGTGAGGACTTACAGTGTTGTGGCACCACCACCACCAAAGGCCCAATTTTTCTGCCCTTGTTCAACAGGGGCATGTAATTACAATTCTTGATCTAATATTTCACAGCAGGGCCCTGTGAGGGCTTACAGTGTTGTGGCCAAATTTCTGCTGAGTATATAGGGCAGGCCCCTACTTTCAAACATCTAACTTACAAACAACTCCTACTTGCAAACGAAAGGAGACAACAGGAAGTGAGATGAAATTTACCCCTAGGAAGGGAAATTCTCTCCTGTAAGAGTTAATATGGGAAAAACATTTCTCCTTTCCACTGATGCTTTCCAATCCTTGTTCCACAAAAATCCCCAAATTTTCAAAAAACATTTGTCATTGGGACAAAAAGTGAGGTGAAATCTTCTGAAGAGGAGGACAGACAGCAAAACAAATGTCACAGGGGTGATAACCCTTCCCTATGTTTTCCAAAAAGCTTAAAAAAGATTTTTTGGCTGGAGCTAAAGACGTTAAAAATGTACCCGTTAAAAATTACAAACAGATTCTACTTAACAACAAACCTACAGTCCCTGTCTTGTTTGCACCGCCTGTATACTGCTGTTCAGAGTATATAGGGCCTGGTGGCCCCACACCTTTCCTTATTTTAATTTGGGTGCGGGGTTCCCCTTAATATCCATACAAGACCCAAAGGGCCTGGTAATGGACTGGGGGGTACCCATGCCATTTGTCTCACTGATTTTCATCCATATTGCCAGGACCCGACATTACATTAAACCCGCAAGCAGTTTTAAATGAGATTTTTTCCTTTAAAAATGACATTTTGTGCAGGGACTGTTCTATACATGGGAAACACGCGCCACTTTACAGGAATACCCCAGGTACGATATTTAAAGGAATATTTCACTTTTTTATTTTACTTTAAGCATCATTAAAATCACTGCTCCCGAAAAAACAGCCGTTTTTAAAAGTTTTTTTTGCATTGATACATGTCCCCTGGGGCAGGACCCGGGTCCCCAAACTCTTTTTAGGACAATACCATGCAAATTAGCCTTTAAAATGAGCACTTTTGATTTTGAACGTTCGAGTCCCATAGACGTCAATGGGGTTCTAACGTTCGTGCGAATTTTCGGTCCGTTCGCAGGTTCTGGTGCGAACCAAACCGGGGGGGGGTGTTCGGCTCATCCCTAATGCTAAATAAAAAATGAAACAAATAAACACCTCTCAGTGTAAAAGTTATGCACCCGTGATGTGGGGACAAGTAATGAGGACAACTTATACATAACCATAACAAACAAAAATAGATGTAACATGGAATAATGGGTGAATTCAGTCCATTCCTGATTAATGAAGGGGAAAGGAAAAAGTTCACTGACAGAATATTCCTTCAAAGATGAGTGAAACAAAAAAGGCTCCCATAGCGTGATATGTTTCACACAGTTTATTAGGTAAAAAAAGAATTGCACTTATAGTTATGCTGTACAATATTTGCTCATAAAAACAAAGGCCAGCCAGCTTCAATGTGCTGCCTGTCGCTTCCGGGATCAGCATGGTAATGTGTGGTGACGTCAGCATGCCACTCCTCCCTACGCGGTTTCGTCACACCTGACGTCTTCCAGGGGCACGCCTTTTTTGTTTATCCATATGGGGGATGAGCGCCCAATCCATTACTTAGAAGACCTGTGGTGGAGAGATACAGCGGGATCCTTCCATACCAAGACCCGCGGCTGGGGTTGATAGCCATATGCCTGTATGATCTCTGTAACAAGAGATCAAAGGAGCTGGTAAGGGGCAGCATTTACATTGGTGGAGGAGCCCTTCTGTCACCACGTTCTTCTCGGTGTTATAACTGTATCACTCACACCGCATGGATGCTTGTCGCACTCATCTTTGAAGGAATATTCTGCCAGTGAACTTTTTCCTTGCCCCTTCATTAATCAGGAATGGACTGAATTCACCCATTATTCCATGTTACATCTATTTTTGTTTGTTATGGTTATGTATAAGTTGTCCTCATTACTTGTCACCACATCACGGGTACATAACTTTTACACTGAGAGGTGTTTATTTGTTTCATTTTTTATTTAGCATATCAATTTTACAACGCAGCTACTTTTTGAATTTTGTGTATTACAGTGTGGGTGTCTCACATTTTCTAGCTGCAGCTTCGTGTCATTTTAATTTTTATACTCTGTATACTTATTTTATACAGGTTCTATAGGGATAGCGCAGTAATTTTTTCTGTTATAATGTGCATTTACATGCATTTGCAATGCATTTTCAGTGTGTTTGCATGCATTTGTAGTACTTTTTAAATTCTTTTTTTTTCATCAAAAGGTTTATTGGAAGCGAATGCAGTTTAACAATCAAAGCAACAATTCAGTATTAATAAGGTACACATGTACATAGTATCAAGTAAACAGCAGGTGAACAGGCAAGCTACCAAAATGAGTTGCAATAGTTAGTCCATGTGTTGTGTTGATGCCCTTCCCAAGCTGGGGGCTTGCAAAGACTGAGATCTTGTTGAGGTTCTAGTTTACATTGTCCAGCTGAACGTCTGGTTCTAACTTAGTTTATATAATAAATAAACATATCAATCAATTAGCTCTGATTTCTCAAAGATAGATCATTATAATTAGATAGAAAAGAGATAGTAGAGGTAAGGAAAGAAAAGAAGGACTGAGAAAAAAGGGATTACCTGCAAGTTGGTAAAGGCTCTCTCCCTGGTCACCGCGTATTGCTAGAGTGTGGCTAGGGAAGAGCGAGAAGCAACTTTGCCCGTTAGGGCATTAACCATTCATCAGATCATTGTATTCTGTTGAAACCTTAAAGTGTAGCCAAGGGAACCATGTCGTGTGGTATCTTTCTATGGTGTCAGAGGTTTGCGCCAGTGTATCTTCCATGTGGCAGACCTCGGAGACTTTCTGAAGCCATTCGCGTATTGATGGAGCCTGTGTGCTCTTCCAACGGAGCGGTATCAGGGCCTTGGCGGCGTTCAGTAAATGCTTTGTTAAGGATTTTTTATATCTTTTATACGGGAAGTTGGAAATATGAAGCAAACAGCAGGCTGCATCGAGCATGATTCTGGTCTCCATGATCTGTTGTATGGTGTTTCTTACTGCGTCCCAAAAGGCATCAAGTGCTGGGCATTGCCACCATATGTGGAGGAAAGTACCAGTCTCCCCTCCACATCTCAAGCATTTGTCCGATACATCAGGGAACCATGTTTTGAGTTTGTGAGGTGTGGCGTACCAATGCGTCAGGAGTTTGTACGCCGTTTCTTGTGTTTTGGTACTAATAGAGCATTTATGTGCGAGCGTACAAGCCGGTAACCACTGGTTATCTGTGATGTCCTTCTGTAGTGCTCTGGACCACTCTCTCCTAAATCTGTCCTCAGGTGTAGCTTTAGAATATTGTAGCCAGGTGTATGTGATTGATGTCGCTTTGATAAAGTCGTCGCCCTTATAACAAGCTGTTTCCAATTCAGTCAGTGGCCTTTGGAAGAAGAGTTGTTTAACCTTATTAGTGACGTAGCTACGGATTTGGAAGTATGACCATCGAGGCAAATGAGGAAGTTTGTTATCATCTTTCAGTACAGAGTAGTCTTTAATTCTGTTGTATAGGAAGCAGTCCCTTGCCGTGAGCTGTTTCTTAAGGTCTTGGGACTGAAAGCTCCAAGGTACTTGAGAGTGTTTGTGACCCATCGAAATGGGCAGTTCTCTTGTGTTCTAATAAGTGTGTCCTCTGTCAGCGTGACATTCATTGCCTCCAATTTAGTGCAATTGATTTTGAGGTTAGAAATGTAACCATAATGTGTGAATTCCTTAATTAAGTTTGGGATTGTGGTATGTGGTTTGGTTAAGAAAAACAGGAGGTCGTCAACATATACAGCCGTCTTGTATACTCTGTTGGCTACTTCAAAGCCTGTGATGGATTGGTCTTTGTTAACCCGTCTGATGAATGACTCCAGTGATAAAATAAACAGTAGTGGTGACAGGGAGCAACCCTGCCAGAGATTGGAGATCGGGACCTTGTTTGACAGGGTGCCATTAACTTTTATTTTGGCGGAGGGGTTTTGATAAAGGGCTGCAATCCAGGTCATCATATGTGGACCTAGGCCAACATGACGGCAAACGGACAACATGTAGTCCCAGGACACCCTATCGAAGGCCTTCTCCACATCCGTGGACAGGAGAAGGCCCTCGAGACCCCGGGAATGTGCTGTATGCGTCAGAGCGAAGGCCTTGATGATGTTATCTCTCACCTCTCTGCCCTGCATAAACCCTACCTGTTCTGGGCCAATTAAGGAGGGGAGAAAAGGTTGTAGCCTGTTGGCTATGATTTTGGCTAGAAGTTTGAGATCTAGATTTAGTAATGAGATGGGTCTGTAACTTGAGCATTCAGTGGGGTCTTTTCCCGCTTTAGGTATCACTACTATGTGAGCTGATAGAAAGTCAGGTGGTACATGCCTGGGCAGAGAGAGGGAGTTCAGAGCCCTGGTCAGAGGTGTTGATAGAATGTCGCTAAATGTTTTATAGTAGGCGGATGCATAACCATCCGGACCTGGACTCTTCCCTGATTTAAGACCCTTAATTGCCCCCTGAATCTCTGCTAGGGATATCTGATCTTCCAGAAGGGTCATCTCGGTTTCCTCCAACTGGGGGAGACCGCTATCATTTAGGTAATCTTGTATCGCCTGCATTCTATCGGTTGGTATTGTGGGCGGTCTGTGTTGGCGAGGTAGATTGTAGAGTTTCGAGTAAAATTGGTGGAACTGGGCCGCTATAACTTCCGAAGTTACTTCTAGTGTCCCATCCTGTGACCTGATACCTGGAATGATGTTGGTAGAATTGGCCTCTTTTTGGAGCTCTGCCCAGAAACATGCCCGTCTTGTCCCCTGAATCGTAGTAAACTCTTTTTTTGAAGTATAACGATCTCTTCGTTTTAGCCTCAAATAATTGTTGTAGTGTTTTCCTGGTGTCTAATAATTCCTTGGCAGACTGTGTAGCCAGGGATTGCTTGTGTATGGTTTCTAGTCTACGTATTTTATCGGTCAATTTATGAATTTCTTTTTCTTTTTTTTTTTTTTTTTTTGAGTTTTCAAAAGAGCTTTATTGTTAACAAAAAAGTAACAGTAGGGCAAAGTATCACCCACACAGGGGTGAAGGAGGGTATCAAAAATAGAGATGACAAAGGACAGACTTTTGTACAAAGCGAGCGAGACATGAGCAATCAACATAATGTAATATAGGTTTGAAAGAAGACATAGTGAATGCACATATATGTGGTGTACACTGTGGAACATGGAATGCCGGCCGTGATTTGCCCAGACGCCCTGACACCCCTAATGGGAGCAATCTGTGCCATGAGTTATCAGGCAAACTCCGTATAGGTTGCTAAAGGTAATCCTGTATACCCACAGGGTGAAGAAACTTGTAACTTAGAACTTAATAGAAGTAAAATTTAGAAACGCTTTAAGTAATTAACAAAAGGGCAGGGTGCCCACCCTGTAGAGCGTTAACGTAAAAGTCACTCTGTGTTTGAAAGGTAGCATAAGGAAGTAGAAATTGGAGGAATCTTACGATCTTATTTCAAAACCCCATTAGTTAGGGCTAATGGGGAGCACGGGGAAGGAGAAAGAATAGAGGGGAAAGGAAAGAGAAGTTATAATGAAAGGAAGAAGCAGTCAGGAAGGCGGGAGAAGGGGTCCAGGTGCAGCTACACTAATAGCTAGGCAATGAGGCAGTGGTGTAAAACAAGAGGGTTGCCATGGGACTTGATTAGCAATGGATTATAGAGAGGTGCTGATGTGACGGGCCCAGGGTTCCCAAATGCATTTAAAAGTTTCGATTTTATCCAATATAGTGCTGGAGGTTTTCTCTTGGATCTTGGTTGAGCACTGTCCTGGTAACTTTACGAATTAAGCCAAAGATTTTGTTCCAATAGCTTCTGATCCTGGGGCACTTCCAAAGGATATGGAAAAGGGAGCCCAGGTGGTCGCATCCTCTGAAACAGATGGGCGATGACTGTAGGAAAAATTTAATTATTCGAGTCGGAACCAGGTACCAGCGCGAGACGACCTTGAGGTTTGCTTCAACTAGGGATATATTAACGATCCCTTTGAAGGCTTTAGCAAAATGAGAGTTCCAAGTGTCCAAATCCCACTCAAACTCAAGGTCGTGCTCCCAGCTAAGCATGTAAGGTGCTTTCTCCGATGGTTCAGCAAGTGCTGAGTATATCAGGGAAATTCCTCCCCGCACATCCATGGCCGCTGAGCACCACTGCTCATAAGGGGTAACCGTGAGGGTGGATATTGTCTTTGGGTGACAGAGAGTGTAAGAAATGTGATATTTGGTGAAAGCGGAATTTTTCGGAGGGGGGCATTTCTAGTTTAGCGGTGCAGTATCCAAGTTTTAGAGGGCCGTTGGAGTTAAAAAAATGCCCAATTCAATATAGGCCTTTATCCAGCCACCATTGAAAGGCCTTAATATCCATTCCGGGGGGGAATTGAGGGTTGTGAAAAATATGAGCTAGGGGGTGCCACCATGATGCTATAGAGTTCAGTTTATTTAGGGAGTCACATAAGGCAATCGAGTGGGATAGTGTGGGAGAGAGGATAGGGGGCCTAGATGTAGGGGGCCGCCAAATGAGGAAATCTATGGTGTAATTAGGGACTGCTTGTTTTTCCATTCCTACCCAGTCCGGTTTAGGGCCTCTGGAATAAATGGTACAAAATTGGGTTAATTGAGCCGCCTGGTAATACCACCAGAGGTTAGGAAGTCCTAGGCTGCCTTTCTTTCTGGGTCGAAAGAGCGTCTGTTTGGGGAGGCGGTGATTTAACTTGCCCCAAGTGAAGCGAATAATTGCCGATTGGAGGTTATATATATGGAGTTTGGGGACTGATATGGGAAGGGAGCGGAAGAGATAAAGGATCTTGGGGAGGAGGGTCATTTTAATAGCATTTATTCTGCCTAGCCAGGACAGATTGTAAAGCAACCACTGGTCAAGGTCTGACTTGAGTTTCCTGAACATGGGTAGGTAATTATTTTTGTAAAATTGGTCAATAGAGGCTGTGAGGTGGATGCCTAGATAAGGGATAGAGGTAGAACTCCAAGAGAATGGGAAGTGTACTTTTAGTCTATCTACTAGGGGTAATGGGTTAGAGGTATTAAGGGCAGTAGATTTGCACATGTTGACCCGAAGTCCTGAGGCCTGGCCAAAATTGTCTAGCAGCTGTAAGATGTTAGGGGTCGAAATGAGGGGCGAGGTTACAAAGAGGAGGATATCGTCTGCAAAGAGAGCGCATTTGTGTGTTGAAGGGCCTCACTTGACTCTGTGAATGTCTGGGTGTTCTCTTATAGCAATGGCTAAAGTCTCTATTGCTATGGCGAAGAGGAGGGGGGAAAGGGGGCAGCCTTGTCGTGTTCCTTTAGTGATAGGGAAAGGGTCAGAGAGGGATCCCTGAAGCCTAACCTGAGATTTGGGGAGGGAATATAGGGCCTTTAATGAGGAGAGGAAGTGTGGGCCAAAACCCCACTTTTCAAGGGTAGTGAAGTGATAGGGCCAGGTGACCGTATCAAAGGCCTTCTGAAGGTCTAAGGATATGAGGAATCCTTCCTTTGATGGACCCCCATCCCAACCCAACCTGAGGAGGGATATGATGTCCACTGCTCTCCTTATCTGGTCCGGTCCCTGCCTCCCCGGTATGAAGCCAACTTGGTCTTTGTGTACGTAAGACCCTATGAAAGACCCCAGTCTGTTGGAGAGAATTTTTGTCAAGATCGTTGTTGATTAGCGAAATTGGCCTATAGTTGCTTACTTGGCTGGGGTCCTTGCCGGGTTTGGGGATGACGGAGATGTATGCAAGGTTTGCTGTTAAGTCTATTGACTGTCCCTTGCGGAGGGAATTAAAGAGCTGGATCAGATAAGGAGAGAGGGTACCTAAGAAGGTCTTGTAATATTGGGTCAAAAAGCTGTCCGGGCCCGGGTCTGATCCTTTTTTAAGTCCCTTGATGACCTCTCTAACCTCTCCTTCAGTGAAAGGGGAGTCCATGATAGAGCAGTGAGAGTCCGATATTTTGGGAAGAGGGATATTGTCCAGAAAGAAGTTTAGTTTAGGAGGGGAGCAGGGGTTGGTATCAGCATAGAGGTTAGAGTAGAACGAGTGGAACACCTCTAAGATCTGCTTTGGATTTTGGGTTAACATGCCCGATAGCGATTTTATTTTAGGAAGAGAACGAATTCTTTGTTTAGGGGAGAGCTTTGCTGCTAGTTGGGGGCCAAATTTGTCAGAAAGGAGGTAAAACTTGCCACTCACCCATTTAAAGTGTTTTTTTGGCACTGGTGGTAAGGGCTGTGTTCAGGGCTATTCTAGCTGCGTCAAGTTTAGATGGGTGTTGGATTGTTCTTGTCTGTTTTGCATAGGGACCGGAATTCCTTCTCTAGTTTAAGAATGTCCAGTTGTTTCTCACGTTTAAGACGTGATGTTAGTTGGATGATTTTACCCCACATGACAGCTTTATGAGTCCCCCATAAAGAGTTGGCTGTACTGTCAGCATTGTCATTAGGAAGGAAATATTCCTTTAGTTCCTTTTCTAATATGGTGCAATGCACTGGGTCCCTTGTAAATAGTAGGAGTAGTGAACCCAAAGATGAGAGTCAACGCTTCTTGAACCAAGTATGTTAAGACAACAAAACACAGTAACAGCCAAAAAAACAAAAAACAACAAAACTTTCCAAAAGGGGAAAACATGTTTGCTGTTCCCATGGCGAGGAACCATCTTGGGGGATTAGGGGGGTAAGGGTAATAAGGGATGGGTGGGAAGGGGTACGGGGAAGATGGATTTGGGGGGGGGAGTGGGGGTAGGCAAGTTAGGAAGAGGAAGAGGGAGGCAATCAGAGACAAAGACAATACCAGTCCATTGGGTCCTGGACCCTAGATCATGATCCGCCAGTCTGATGGTATAGATCAGCGAACAGTATGGAGGGTCTTGTAGAAATTTAAATCAGAGATCTAAACATGAAAGAGTACAAATCAAGAAGTGTATAAGGCCTAGATGAAAGCGAACTGTTCTCGCCATAGTAATGGAGGCCTAGGTGGGTGTAGGAGTAACCACTACACCATCAGAAATCCGAATGTCCTCGGAATTGAGGAGAGTACACCCATCTTGGGCGATCGAGTCTCAGGTTCATCTCGGCGAGATAGAGTCTCAGAGCCTTTTTGATTGTTGCTTGACCCATAGGGGGGTGAGGGGGCTGGTCGGTGGGGGTCTCTTGGAGGTGTTAGGACGGCATTCCTCTTGGTGATGGGAGGATTCCTGGGAGATAAGTCTAAGTTGCAAAAGAAGACATTCGCCATTTTGGAAGTTGGTGAATCCGTAAGATTTGTCTTTATAGTGGAATTGAAGACGGAAAGGGAAAGACCAACGGTACTTGATCGATTTTTGATTGAGAACGTCCAGGAGGGGTTTGAGGGATCTCCATTTCTGAATTGTGGCAGGGGAGATGTCCGCAAAAATTTGTATTTTGTTGCTTTTTATGGCCATATTGTCCAGGTTGCAAGATTTCTTCATTATTTCTTCTTTCACCGCATAGAAATGAGGTTTGACCACTATATCTTGTGGGAGGCCATTCTGGTGAGGGGGTTGCAGGGCTCTGTGGGCTCTATCCAATTCCAATCTGTGGTTCGGGATATCCGGGATGATGTTTTTTATGAAAGATTTGACGGTGTCTTGTATATCGACGATCGATTTCGGGACACCTCTGATAGGGAAATTATAGCGTCTGCTCCTGTTCTCTAAATCGTCGATCTTAGAGAGAGCTGTTTCAAGTTGTTCTTGCAGTGTCTGGATGCATGTGGTATTTTGGTTGGTGCGTGCTGCAGAATCGTCCACCGCTTGTTCAATGGCATCCATGCGGGTTCCGAGGCTCTGCAAATCAGCTTTGATGGATGTAGTGATCTGCAGAGCAGTTTGCGCGAGCCCTGCAGCAAGCATGTCAGAAAAGCTGATGAGGAGCTGGGCCATTTCATGAGGGTGGTTTTGGATCAGGGGTGAGGCCTGCAGGGAGTCAGCCAGGCTATTAGTGGTATTCAGCAAGGGTGAATGAGGTAATCCTATCAATGATCTACCTAAGAGAGATTCTGTGGAGGCTGGGTAGACTGACAGATCCTGTCTAATATTCCCAGGGATAGAATCCAGAGGAGGGGAAGGTGGAGGGTCTGCCATTGAGTCCTGTGCTCCGGGATCTGTGTATGAGGAGGCCGCGACCGCCATCTTGGAGGGCTCAGGGGCTGCTGGGCCGAATTGCAAATGTCGGTTACCTCTTTTTTTAGATGGTTCCTCGACATGCGGGGGGTGCTCTGAGTTGTCCTTCGGTCTGGGGGGGGTCTCACCGAGGGGTCCCATTAATGATAGCTGGCGTAGGGGCCTCTGAGGGACCGGAGCGGTGCAGAGCTCTGGACTAATGTGTCTCTCCGGAGGTCCCGCGCATGCGCACTTGAATTTCTTTTTCTTGAGTCTTTTTGTGTTGGGCGCCCATTTTAATTATTTCCCCCCAAATTGTGCATTTATGTGCTTCCCAAATCATCATCGGGTCCTTGTCGGAGGTATTGTTGTAAAGAAGTCGGAGATAGCTGTCCGGATGCGGGGGAGTAGTTCAGGGTCTCTCATAAGGGAAGTATTCAGTCTCCATGTGTTTGGCCTGGTCAGAGAAGTGCAGAGATCTACCCCCAATGAAATGGGCGCGTGGTCAGAGAGCGATTGGATGCCTATGTAGACTTCTGTCACCGACTGTAGGTCTCTTTGGGATATGTAGAGGTGATCGATACGTGAGTACCGATCATGGGGAATTGAGTGGAATGTGAAATCTCGAAATTCTGGGTTGTGAAACCGCCAGGTATCTACCAACTGTAGGAAATTTAAGAGTTGTTTGAGTTTTTTAAGCGCTCTATATGTAATGCACGATTGTCCAGTGGAGGAGTCAACGGTAGGGTTTAGGGAAACATTGAAGTCTCCCCCCATGATCAAAAGTCCGGATGTAAAGCCCTTGAGTTCTCAAATGACTTTTTGACAAAAGGTAACCTGAGCCGAAATGGGAAAGTACACATTTGCCAACGTCATTGTCCTGTTTCTGTAAGTCCCTTTAACCACTTGTTTACTGGGCACTTAAACCCCCCTCCTATCCAGACACATTTTCAGCTTTCAGCGCTGATGCACTTTGAATGACAATTGCGCGGTCATACAACACTGTACCCATATGAAATTTTTATCATTTTTTCATCACAAATAGAGCTTTCTTTTGGTGGTATTTGATCACCTCTGCAGTTTTTACTTTTTGTTAAAAAAATGTAAAAACTGAATTAAAAAAAAAAAAAATGTATTTTTTATATTTTGTTATAAAAAATTTAAAACAGGTAATTTTTCTCCTTCATTGATGTACGCTGATGAGGCAGCAGTGATGGACACTGATAGGCGGCAGTGATGGGCACTGATGGGTGGCAGATGGGCACTGATCAGTTACACTGATAGGCAGCACTGCTACTGGTGGGCATTGATAGCTGGCACTTGTGGGCATTGATAGGTGGCACTTGTGGGCTGTCAGCGTGAGTATAAAAAAAAAATGATTACCGATCTTTTATTTACATCATGTGATCAGCTGTCATTGGCTGACAGCTGATCACATGGTAAGGTACCGGGACTGGCCCCTTCCTTTGATCGGTGATCACCCAAGTCTCAGTGACTTGGTGATCACAGCGCGCTCAGCGCGCGCCCTGCAGGGCGTGTGCACAGGGGAGGCCATCATATGGGAATTCAGGTCCGCGCTGTGGCCGTCATTCGGCCACAGCGCGGATGCCAAGTGGTTAAGGAACACATAACGACCATCCGGGTCCGCTAGCCTGTCAGTAAGAGTAAAGGGGGTATCTTTACCAATTAAAATTGACACCCATTTAGTCTTTGCTATGTCATTGGTTGCATGGTAAGCTGCAGTGAAGAACGCGTTTGTAAGTTTGGGGATTTGGTTTGTCCTGAAGTGGGTTTCCTGCAAGAAAACGAATTGTGGCCTACCTTTCTTCAATTCCCTGAGTAGAGAAACACGCTTCTCTGGTATGTTCAATCCCCTGGTATTATGTGAGATCACCAGGGGTGTCTTCCCAGTCGACGAGTACGCCATCTCTAGAGTTCAGGGGGGGGGGGGTTTCATGCGAACCCTGCAAAAATAAATCTCAGTTAACTGGAGACCCCTTCCCTTTGAGTGATCATCTACCCCCTCTGTTTAATCTGAAGGCTGCTTACCTTACAGCAGTAAGGTAAGAAGTTAGTACACCTACGGGTGTCATTTACACCGAAGATTCACAGCACTGAAGTCACAGCACCACCTATTAAAGCTAGTGGGGAGGCTGCAAGTGCAGATGTGGAAGCAGCTGAAAAATTTGTGGTTGAATTTGAAAATCATTGAAAAATGTGGCTACTGTCCAGAGCAGATATTTAACGTGGATGAAACTGGACTTTTTTGGAAAAAAATGCCTGAAAGGTCCTACATAAACAAAGAAGATAAAGCAATGCCCGGTTTTAAGGCTTTTAAAGACAGGGTCACATTGTTGTTGGGAGGAAATGTTGCTGGGTTCAAGTTAAAGCCTCTCTTCATCTATCGTTCACAGAACCAAGGTGCATTGAAGCAGGTTAGTAAGCACACACTGCCTGTTTATTATCATGCAAATAGCAAAGCATGAGTGACACAAGCTTTATTTGATGACTGGTTCATCAACTGTTTCATACCCTCAGTCAAGTGTTACTGTCAGCAAAACTGTGTTCCCTTTAAAATTATCCTCCTGCTTGATAATAAGGATAAAACTTTTATTTTTTACATCCTTGTTTCACAATGCAGGTCCGCTGGCTGTTGTGGTTCCACAGCTGCGGACGTCCCGCCCATATCCCATCAGTCAGATGTCCTGTACTTCTATTTAAGTTGCTCTCCTCCTGAGAGCAAACAGGCCAGTAGAAGGAGCTGTGAGCCCCGAGCACGTAGCCTGTACTATCTCCTATCTGTGTCTGGGTGTTTCCTGTGCACCGCTGACGTCACTTCCGCTTCCGCGTTCCAGGGTGGTTAGTGTGGAGCCTCCACACACTGGACACCGCTGTAAAGCCTTTTCCAACCAGGAACCAACATCTCCTGAGCCAAAAGACCGCCACTGAAACCTGCACACCAGCACATCCCAGGACACCACAACCCCTGATGGACATCGCCACCCCATCTGAACCGACTTACCAGTAAGTGTATGCAATACACCTACACCATATGACAGTGTCAGCAGAGTTGGCGCTTCCACAACCCCCCCCTCTCTCATTGCTATGCTCACAGAGGCTATGGACACCCTCTGAGGATGGCTGCCTCCTCTTTCTCCCCCTTTTGTTCTAACATTAATGTACTATTAGAACCATCATTATATGATTCCAAATCCTGACATCACAAAATCTGGAGCGCCGGAAAACCCTTCTTCTTCAAACCTATATTGTTGTGCCCGCCCTCCGAGCTGCACTCTTCTTAGATGCCACATTTTTGGAATTTATATTTTTAGAAGCAATTTTTTTACCACTTTTTTTTTCCATATATATATATATATATATATATATATAGTCAGAAGGGTGAGGTGCACTACAGTCTCAGATAGCCGTGCTTAGCAATCAAGCCCTCCCACAGGCTTCGACATAGAAAAAATCCAAACAAGGGATTGCTGCACAAACCGTATTTATTTTGAAATCTTCAAAAGGACATCACCACGACATCCATAAAATCAGGCATTCATAATAAACATTTTCGGGCTATTGTAGATAATGCCCTTCATCAGAAGATCATGCATGATCTCAATAAATTCATTCGAGTTTTGACAGTCAAAAGGTTCTATAACATTCAGTCTTCTCTCAAACCACCACCTTTACAAGAAGCCAGTGGAAATACCAGCTCCAATGCCTCCAGTGTAGATATGGATTCCTCCACCACCATGGACCTGGACGAATCCAATACAGATAATCCCTTTGCAGATATGGAACTATACACCCAACACTGCCTAACATCCCCTCTGATTCAACATACAAAATTTAAACCCAAGTCTATTTTCAATTCAGTACATAAAAAAGTCCCTTACCTACAAACATTTTACCAAGTCATGTATACCGATCTTATAGACATGTGCAAATCAGTTCCCAAGAAGAAGTCCAACCTTTATAGAGCAGAACAAAAGGCACTTGAGGATCTAACCAACAACCATGACATCATTATCAAGGCAGTGGATGAAGGTGGGGGCATCATAATTCAAAATCAATCAGACTACATGGCAGAATCCCTCAGATTATTATCCGACACTAATACCTACCGCAAACTTTCTCATGATCCATTACCTGAATTCACCCTGGAAGCAACCAGATTAGCCAACAAAGCCCTAGAAGAAGACATCATTTCAAAACCAGAACTGTCATTCCTCGTCAAGGGTTTCAGAAAAAAACCCTACTTTTACCATCTGCCAAAAATCCATAAGGATCAGTCTAATCCACCAGGCTGTTCCATAGTAGCCGCCATGGAAAGCATCACCAGCGGCTTCTCCATGTACATAGACCACTTCCTCCAACCCTTAGCCCAAAACCTGTCATCATACATCAGAGATAGTACTCATCTACTAGAAATGCTTTCCTTCTACACTTGGGAACCAACTTACCAGTGGGTGTCCCTAGATGTCGCATCCCTATATACCTCCATCCCTCATGCCATAGGCCTCAGAGCTGTGGAACATTTTCTTTTCAAGGATCCTCTCATCAATCCCAGACAGGCACAATACATCCTGGAGGCCACCAAATTCTGTTTAGAACATAACTATTTTGAGTTTGACCATACATTTTACTTACAATCCCAGGGTACTGCTATGGGTGCCAATTTTGCTCCAAGCTGTGCCAATTTGACTATGGGCTATTGGGAACTACAGTATGTCCTATATAACAATCCCTTTGCTGTTCATATTATTTACTACGGACGTTACATCGATGATATCGTAATAATCTGGGATGGTCCAAAAGAGAGTGTGGAGCCCTTTATTGAGCACTGCAACCACAATTCCCTAGGGCTATCCTTCACTCATGTTCAAGACCCCAACAAATTAGCCTTCCTGGACTTAGAACTTTTCCACAGTGAATCCCAAATACATGCCACAAACTTTGTCAAACCAACCGCTGGAAATTCCTACATCGACTACCAGAGCTGTCACCACCCAAGGTAGATCCAAAATATACCTAAAAGTCAATTCCATAGAATTCGGCAAAACTGTACCAAAATCGAAGACTACCATACACAAGGCATACTCCTCTCAGAAAAATTCCAGGACAAAGGGTACCCACCAAATCTGGTCCAAAAAGCCTTCAGCCAACAAGCAACAAACCTTCGACCAGAGGCAAAAACTGCAGATGATTTACAACCAACACGATTCACAACTCAGTTCCATGGCTGTCATAAAAGAATGGAGAACATCATAGCCAAACATTGGTGCATTCTGCTCAGAGACCCATTTCTGGGCCCCTCTCTCACACAACAACCCAAGGTATCCTATCGCAAAGCCAAAAACATAAAGAGTAAAATAGCACCTAGTAAAATTAAAAATGCCCCATCCACCTCAATCTCATATATTCCACTCATTCCACTAGTGGGAATGTATCAATGCCGGAAAAAATAAAAGAATTCCACAATTGCTACAGTGAGTATGTGGTATACTGTCTGACCTGCCCATGTGGCCTGTTTTATGTGGGCAGGACTATACGCACCTTACGCCAACGTTTTGGCGAACACAGGTGCTTCATAGAAAAGAGCTGTGACAAACACAGTGTCCCTCTCCATTTCCTGAAAGAACACCAAAAATCCACCAAAGGCCTCAAAGTCTGAGTTATAGAGGCAATTCCCAGAGACCTTCCGACTGCAGAATGTTTTAAACCTTTATGTCAGCAAGAAACGTACTGGATATATTTCTTGAACACTCTTTCGCCGCGGGGACTCATTGAAGAAATAGAGACACACTCTTTATTGTAGCTTGACCCCCACTATATATATATATATTTTATATATATATTTTTTTATCAATATATCTTTTACTAATATATATATATAATTTTTTACCAATATTTTTTACCCTTGACTAATATTCCTTGTCCCCTCTGTTTAAACATTTCCCACTGGGTTTATTCTCTGTTTCCCTGGGAAAGGCATAACTTGGGGATAAAAACTTTTTCCCCACCCCCCCTACTTTTTTATCCCATAATGTGCTCCATTGTCCACCAACCAACAATGCATCCTCATGCATTTTTTTAATGCATTTTTTAATCCCTTTTGTGACACTCTCTTTTTACCATTTTTTTCTTTTATATAATAGTCGCTTATTAAATTAATGATCCTTTTTAAATAAAACATTTTTTCCTTTTCATATGAAACTATTGACTTTAAACATGTTTTTCCAACTTTTATTTTTTACATCCTTGTTTCACAATGCGGGTCCGCTGGCTGTTGTGGTTCCACAGCTGCGGACGTCCCGCCCACATCCCGTCAGTCAGATGTCCTGTACTTCTATTTAAGTTGCTCTCCTCCTGAGAGCAAACAGGCCAGTAGAAGGAGCTGTGAGCCCCAAGCGCGTAGCCTGTATTATCTCCTATCTGTGTCTGGGTGTTTCCTTTGCACCGCTGACGTCACTTCTGCTTACGCGTTCCAGGGTGGTTAGCGTGGAGCTTCCACACTGGACACCCCTGTAAAGCCTTTTCCAACCAGGACCCAACATCTCCTGAGCCGAAGGACTGCCACTGAAACCTGCACACCAGCACATCCCAGGACACCACAACCCCTGATGGATATCGCCACCCCATCTGAACCGACTTACCAGTAAGTGTATGCATTACACCTACACCATATGACAGTGTCAGCAGAGTTGGCGCCTCCACAACCCCCCCTCTCATTGATATGCTCACAGAGACTATGGACACCCTCTGTGGATGGCTGCCTCCTCTTTTTCCCCCCTTTTGTTCTAACATTAATGTACTATTAGAACCATCATTATATGATTCCACATCCAGACATCACAAAATCTGGAGCGCCGGAAAACCCTTCTTCTTCAAACTGATAATAGGGATGAGCCCGATGTTTGAGACGAACGTAAGTTCTAATTGAACATCGGGTGTTCGCCGAACAGCAAACAATATGCGGCGTTCGCGGAAATTTCAGAAGCCGCAAAACGCCGTTAAAGTCTATGGGACACTAACACAAAAAACCAAAAGTGCTAATTTTAAAGGCTTATATGCAAGTTATTGTCATAAAATGCCCTTCATGTCTGGTATGGATATTAAGGGGAACCCTGAGCCAAAATAAAAAAAATGGCATAGGGGTCCCCCCCAAAATCCATACCAGACCCTTCAGGTCTGGTATAGATTTTAAGGGGAACCCTGACCCAAAATGTAAAAAAAATGGCCTAGGGCCCCCCCAAAGTCCATACCAGACCCTTATCCGAGCATGCAACCTTGCAGGCCGCAGGAAAAGGGGGAATGACAGAGCAACATGCCCTCAATATGGGGAGGATGCTTCGAGGTCCCCCCAAAGCACCTTGTCCCCATGTTGATGGGGACAAGGGCCTCATCCCCACAACCCTTTCCCAGTGGCTGTGGGGGTCTGCAGGCAGGGCTTTTTTCCTGTGGTTGCATGCTCGAATAAGGGTCTGGTATGGATTTTGGGGGGGCACTCCTATGCCATTTTTTTTATTTTGGCACAGGGTTCCCCTTAATATCTATACCAGACCTGAAGGGCCTGGTACGGATTTTGGGGGGACCCCCATGCAATTTTTTTTATTTGTGTGTGGGGTTCCCCTTAATATCCATACCAGACCCACAGGGCCTGGTAATGGACTGCGGGGAATCCATGCCTTCTTTTTAATAATTTTTATCTATATTGCCGAGACTCGACAATACATTACAGCTGCGAGTAGTTTTAAATGAAAATTTTTCCTTTAGAAATGTCATTTTGCTGTGGTACTGTTATAAACACAGGAAAGATGCGCTACTTTACAGGCATACTAAGGAGACCCCCAGGCACAATATTTAAAGGAATATTTCATTTTTATTGTTTGACTTTAAGCATTATTAAAATCACTGCTCCTGAAAAAATGGACGTTTTTAAAACTTTTTTTGCATTGATACATGTCCCCAGGGGCAGGACCCGGGTTCTCAAACACTTTTTATGGCAATAACTTGCATATAAGCCTTTAAAATGAGCACTTTTGATTTTTCATGTTCATGTCCTATAGACTTAAAACGGTGTTCGAGTGTTCATACAAATTTTTTGCCTGTTCGCAAGTTCTGGTGCGAATCGAACTGGAGGTGTTCAGCTCATCCCTACTTGGTAATGCCCCAGCATCTTGATGACCTACATCCAGATATAAAGGTAGTGTATCTGCCTAAAAACACAACTGCTATCCTACAACCCATGGATCAGGGTAAAATAGCAATATTCAAGGCCTACTATTTGCACACCACCTTTTCCAAAGCTGTAGCAGCAACTGAAAATGATGAAGATAACCTTCTTGATTTTTGGAAAGCTTACAACATTTTACACTGCATAAAAAACATTGCATCAGCTTGGGAGGGAGTAACAGAAAAGTGTATGCATGGTATACTGGAATAATGTTTATGAACAATAGTGAAGGGTTTGATGAAATAGATGTTGAAGTTCTAAATAAAAAAAATGTGTAATTTGCTAACATGCTTGAATTAGATGTTGAAGTGACAGATATTAAAGAATTAGAAGAATTTGTTAAGGGATAGGTAAGTAATGAAGATTTAAGAGTTGGAAGCACACCAGCACTTAGAACAGCTAGAGGAAGAAAAGGAGGAAACAATGGAAGAAGTACAAAAGAAGTTGACAGTTAGGGGGTTAGCTTGCGTGTTCTCAAAAGTGAATGCAGCTTTATTACAATTAGAGAGTATGGATCCAAATGTTGAAAGGCTCTATGAAGTGGAACAGCAGATGAAGGAACTTATGCAATGTTATCGTGAAATTTCTGACAAAAAAAGAAAATTACAAAGCAGAGCACCTTAACAGAATTCTTCTTGCAAGCTACCCCTACCAGTTCTATCATTTCCTTGTCATCTTCTCCCTGATCTGCAACTCCTGATGACCCTGCTGGTAACTACAATGATGACAATAAAGGTACCTGCTGGTAACTCCAATGATAACACTGTTGACTCTGCTGGTAACTCCATTGACAACAATGATGAACCTGCTGGTAACTCCAATGATGTCACTGATGACCCTGCTGGTTATTTCAATGATGACACTGATGACTCTGAAGAACTACCACCCATTGAAGGATTTGATCACTGAAATGTTACTCTAAATGTCTACTGTATACATTTACTTTTGAGGCACTGTACATCATTGTATCCTGTACAGTACAGTATTTTTGTTTATATTTTTGTGTTCTGTATTTATGCAAATTAAAACAACGTTATTAAGTTGGAGTTTTGTGTTTAGACCTTTTTATTTCCAGAATACAGTACAGTACAGTGGTTAAGAATGCTTAAAATATCGATTACTAGTGACTCCTCGTTTAATGACCAATTCGCTTAATGACCTGGTCGCTGCAACGGAACCTAGTCATTAAAGTGGAGTTCCACCCACTTTTACAACTCTTCAGCATCCCTCACTAAACTGTGCACTGTAAACAAATTGGATATTTTTAAATTTTTTTTCTCAGCACCTACTGTATATCTGCTGTATTCATTTTTCACTTCCTCCTCCCTGGCCGCGGCCCATCGCATCATTTCCTGTTTGCAATGCCTTCTGGGAAGGGGCGGCAACTTCCTCTGACACTGCCGTTGCTATGGAAACCTGACCTGAATCCTATTACACTGCTTGTGCTGTACTGAGCATGTGCGAGATCTGCAAGTATGAGATCCAGGAAGAAATACAGTCTGCCTTCAGATGCCCACACTTAAGATGGCCACCGCCTGCTGTAAGTTTATAAAATAACAAACTACTGCTATAAACTAACAAAACAGACCTTAGTTTACAGACTAACTTTACTAGAATACATTAAGCTTGTGTATTATTGGGGTATTTTTATTTAAAAAGTATAATTTCGGCCGGAACACCACTTTAAGTGAGGAGTACCTGTATTAAGAATGTAATATGCATTTTTGAAAAATTCTTCCTGCATTATAAAGTGCACCAGTGTGAAAGGGCTCAGAATGTTGGCAAATTATATCTCCCTCCTGGCTTCCTTTTATAAAGAAAAGTAGCACATCCTATAACAAAGGTTCTTTGAGCCTGCTATAGAAAGAAACAAATAAAAAATGTGTGCAGTACCTCCAGGAAAAGGGTCACCCTCCTCCCAACCATACCATGTCACGTGCCCCCTAAACCTTGGCCATTTATTGGAGAGAGCTTTTTGGAATCTGGAAGCTCCTTTTAATAAAAAGAGGGCCCCCAGGTACTGTTACCTCTTATGTGAATGAGCAGCAGAAATCATGTGATTTTGCACGCATTTCAAAAAGGCATAAAAAAATTTCAATTTAACCATTCAATGTTCATGGCACCCCAAAAATGGCAAGCATGACCCGTGTTTTTGAGTTGTTATATTCTGTTCTTAGGTTCAAAAAAGCTGCTGCCTCCCCTGAGGTGCTTTAATTAAAGCTCCAATATAAGGAATTGTGTGTGTAACAGGGTGAATGGCACTGCCTATCACCTGAAGAGTGATCCTCTCCAATGAATCACTCCTCCAAGTGAGTGCACAATAGGTAGGTATTTAGTTGCTGTTGATAGCATGTCCCATCACCTGAAGGGAGACTCCCCACAGTGAGTCACTCCTCCTAGGTGAGTATGCAAATGAGTAACTGGTGCCTATTCCGTCACCTAAAAGGTGATTACCCAATGGGTCACTTTTACAAGAGAAATTTAAAGGTGTGTGTTTAAAGTGATTGTAAAGGATCGTTTTTTTTTTTTTTTAAATAACAGACATATCATACTTACCTCCACTGTGCAGCTCGTTTTGCACAGAGTGGCCCCAAACATCCTCTTCTGGGGTCCCCCGGTGGCTCTCGCGGCTCCTCCCCGCATCAGATAACCCCATAGGAGAAGCTCTCTCCTGAGGGGGTTACCTTGCGGGCGCACTCCTGACAGAGGCGTCACCAGCCTGGGATAACAGGGGGCCCTGACCCCCCAACATCATACTGAGCGCCCCATGTGCCCCCCCAACAGGGCCGGACTGGCCGCTTTGGATCTAAGCAGATGCGTGGCTGCATGGCAGCACTGCGTCCCCTCCCCTCCCTCCTTCCACTCACAAGCACAGCGGGAGACCGCTGTGTCACGGAGCTGTGAACTCATGTTCTGCCACGTTAAGACAAAAGTCCCACCCTCCTCCTAGACCATCTCGTGTGATAGACGCAGTGTTCTGTCTAACACAGGGGCTGGTCTAGGAGGAGGGCGGGACTTTTGTCATAACGCAGCAGAACATGATTTCACAGCTCCATGACACAGCGCTAAGGCTGCAACGATGGTGAGGCTGTCATGAGGGCACAGAGGCTACAATGAGCGCACAGAGAGGCTGCAATGATGGCACAGTAAGGTGGCAATGATGGGCACAGTAGGGCAGCAATGATGGGCATGGTGAGGCTGCACTGAGGGCATGGTAAGGCAACAATGATGGGCACGGTGAGGCTGCAATGAGGGCACAGTAAGGCTGCAATGAGATGGGCACAGTAAGGCGGCAATGATGGGCACAGTGAGGCTGTAATGATGGGCATGTGAAGCTGCAATGATGGGCACAGTAAGGCTTCAACGATGGTGAGGCTGCAATGAGGGCATGGTAAGGCGGCAATGATGGGCACAGTAAGGCTGCAATGAGGGAACATTAAGACGGCAATGATGGGCACAGTAGGGCGGCAATGATGAGCACAGTGAGGCTGCAATGATGGGCACGGTGAGGCTGCATTGATGGGCACGGTAAGGCTGCAATGAGGGCACGGTAAGGCAGCAATGATGGGCACAGTAAGGCTGCAATGAGGGCACAGTAAGGCGGCAATGATGGGCACAGTAGGGCGGCAATGATGGGCACAGTGAGGCTGCAATGATGGGCATGATGAGGCTGCAATGATGAGCATGGTAAGGCGGCAATGATGGGCACAGTAAAGCTGCAATGAGGGCACGGTGAGGTTGCAATGAGGGCACAGTAAGGCTGCAATGAGATGGGCATGGTGAGGCTGCAATGAGGGCACAGTAAGGCGCCAATGATGGGCACAGTGAGGCAGCAATGATGGCCATGTGAAGCTGCAATGATGGGCACAATAATGCCCCGTACACACGGTTGGATTTTACGATGGAAAATGTCCGATCGGAGCGTGTTGTCGGAAATTACGACCGTGTGTGGGCTCCATCGGACATTTTCCATCGGATTTTCGGACACACAAAGTTGGAGAGCAGGAGATTTTCCAACAACAAAATCCGATTGCGTCAATTCCGACCGTGTGTGGCCTGTTCCGACGCACAAAGTGCCACACATGCTCAGAAGAAATTCTGACACGGAACAGCTCGGTCTGGTAAACTTAGCGCTCGCAATGGATACAGCACTTTCGTCACGCTGCAATGTTAAAAATGGTTTAATACAGCGCACTCTCTTCTTCTTTATAATGTGACAAGAATGAAGTAGTTTTGCTGCTCACATCTGACAGAATGTTTTTTATTTAATTTATTTTTTTTGTTTTTTAAGCCATTTTTGGTTTAGATTTTATGTTTGTATTTTTTCCAAGGCTGATCTTTGTTTAATGTTGTTTTTAGTTTTGACTCCAGAATATTTTTGTGTGTGTTTTGTGTGTCAAGTTACCACAACACCATTGATATCTTTTATTATTTAATCTCAAGGAGATTGTTTGTTGTTGGTTTCCCTTGTTAATTTCACATTGTATTTTTGAAATGTACCTGAATCCTCACCAACAAACTGTCCTTTTTGAAGTAAAACACACATAGGCAAGTATAATTCCAACAAAAATTCCTTTATTAAGGGCTCAGAACCAAACAAATAGGGAGGCAACACTGGATTAACATGAGAAATTAGCGAAGCCTGGGACCCCCAGGGCAGACATCAATTCTTGAACATCAAAATTGGTGGCCTGAGGAGTCCATATGTAAGGGAGGGCAGTCTGGTCCAGAATTCACAGAGATCCAGAAAGCAGCAGATGACATCTGTGTCCCCAGGCTGTGGTACCACAAGAGGCTGCATCTTTTGGCCGACCAGACTGGATCCAGGGTCACTTTCTGGTCTTCCTTCCACGCTTCATTCCGGGCTGTGGCTGTACTGTTGGAGATGTGGCAGGAGGAGGAGTAGGACCTGGAGGAGGAGGAGGACTAGGAGGACCTGGAGGAGAAGGAGGAGGAGGACCTGCAGGAGGAGGAGGAGGACCATCTGTGAGTTCGCAAAGGTGTGTCTCAGATGTAATTTGGCCCCTCATACCTTTGTTAAGAGCCTCCAATATGAGCGACTCACACATGAGTTGTTGTTGTCTAGTCTATTCCCCGCCCATTTTCGTTCGGCGCAGTGGGTGCAGAGCACATGGTGGAGTCAATGCAGGTGCGTGCTAATTATAGCAACGAGGAGGAGGAGGAAAGCCCGGATCCGGACACGTCCCGATCCAGAAGGAGACGATTTAAAGCCACAAATATGTCCTTGTCTCAGCGCTACAACACTTTTGTGGTGATGTAATTGCTGTTTTCGTAAAAAATGGTGGTTATTTCCTAAGGGCAAATCCTCTTTGCACTACAAGAGCATTTTCATTGCAGTTTCAAGAGCACTTGTAGTATAAAAAGTGTATATGCCTTTAGTAAATAACAGCCAACAGTGCTTTGTATAAGGTTACACAATCACGCCATTTTCAGGACTCCACACATTGCTGTCAGGGTCAGCTAAAACAAACACAAAAGCAGTAAATGTCCACAAAGAATTTTTTTTTTATTGGAAAAAGGCTTCACAAATTTGAAGGCATATTGATGGCCCCCCTACCCGCAAAGAACTCCAGGTATCGTAACCGGACATCACGGGCACTCAGGGAGGGCAAGCCAGGAGTGTTTTCAGTGTTTCAGGTATCACTTCGGCCTCAGGCCCAACTGAGCCAGCATAGTTGGCCGAATGTTTCCTTAAAAAGTTATGGAGAATACAGCACGCCAGTATAATATGATTCAGTTTATACTCCGCCATATGGATAGGTGTCAGAAATAGGCGGAACCGGCTGGCCAAGATTCCAAATGTGTTCTCCACCACTCTTCGGGCTCTGGCCAGCCGGTAATTAAAAACCCTCTGTTCCGGGGTGAGGGTCCTCATCGGGAATGGCCGCATCAGGTGGTCCCCCAGCGCAATCGCTTCATCAGCAACGAACATGAATGGGAGTCCTTCCACATTGTCCTCTGGAGCTGCCATTCTGGAGACGCCTGTAGAACTCCGTCTGGGCGATGACTCCACCATCGGATATCCGGCCATTCTTCCCCACGTCCACATACAAGAAGTCATAATTAGCCGACACCACCACCAACATCACAATACTATTGAACCCCTTATAGTGGAAATAGTATGACCCCGAGTTGGGTGGTGGGATGATGTGGACATGTTTCAATTGCCCCTCCGCAGTTAGGAAAGTCCCACCGCTGGGCAAAGTGGGAGGCCACAGTCTGCCATTCCTGTGGCGTGGAAGGAAACTGTTGAGGAAAAAAAAAATTAATATTTTTGCTCAGAAACATGGCAAGCAGATTAGGCACAAACATTCTGGGGCAACCTCCAGATAGCATTTATTAGGGGGAATTTAACAACACCATATATAAGGCACACCTATCATATCCCCCCCCCCCCTCATGGGCCATTTCGAACATTATGGGGGGGTGGAAATCTTGGACAGGTAACCCTCTTCACTTCATTGAGAGATGAATGCCTAAATACAGGGTATTACTTGGAACAGCCCCTCCTTAGTTACACTATTGGCAGCCCACTGGACAGGTAAGAAGTGTCTGAATACAAAGATATAAATACACATTGTACACATTTGAGCACATTTGAACATTCTGCTATTACCTGACTCAAGATAATAATAGGATCTTAAAAATTCAAACAGTACCATTTGAAAGTATACAGGCAGGCCCTTGCACTACATGCTTTGGGGAATTCATCCATAAATCAGAGCACAAAAGAGATGGGTATAGTGTCTATGGGTTTGGCAAAGTCAGCAGATAGATGATTGAGGATAGATAGAGAATTGGGATCAGCTGACTTAGCAGTTGGGGGAGGGAGGGTTACTAAAAATGATTTGGGGACACCACAAAAAATAAGCCTCTGCCACTCTGCCTGAATTTAAAGCTAAAATAAAATTTCCAAACATTTTAGGGGGTGTTTGGGGTAAAGCACTACTATGGAGCTGATAAAATACACTGTTTTAAGTGACTACATGCGGTGAATATAGGGCCAGGAGAGAACATGCTGGGGAGGTTAGTGAAGGACAATCTGTATGAAGGACCTAAAAAATTAATTACTTAAAAAACCAGCATGCATGAGGACAAAGAGGACATTCACAGCATATTCCAATCATGGTAATTAGGGAATGAGGAAAGAAATACAATATATTAGCACACATTAAATACAATGAAATGTGATATTAAAGGATAAAAATCTTACCTTCATATACTCCTTCTGCAGGACCTGTATGATGGCAGAACAAGTCTCTGGGATAATGATACCCAGAGCCTGGGGGGAGATGCCTGTCGAGAACTTCAAGTCCTGCAGACTTCTCCCTGTCGCCAAATACCACAGGGTAGCGACGAGGCTTTGCTCCGGAGTGATGGCTTGCCTCATGCAGGTATCCTGCCTGCTAATATAAGGGGTCAGCGAAGCCAACAAACGGTGAAACACGGGGTCCGTCATCCTGAGAAAGTTCCTGAAATCATCAGGATTATTCTCATGGATCTCACGGAGCAAAGGCATATGAGAGAACTGGTCACGCTGAAGCAACCAATTCTTGGTCCATGAACTCCTCCCCACCCTGTTCATGGACTGGACTTGTGTCAAGGTCAGGACCCCAACACCAAGCCCCCGCACAGCACGAACTCTACGAGGAGTACGCATACGCAACATGGCTAGAAAACGATCGGCTGCTCAGAACGAAGTAACAGAATGCACTGAAGAACAGCAAGGCCTATGAAGAGCGACCTGAAAAACAGTAACGAACGAACAAGAATACAATGACTATAAGTCACGCGGAACTTGCTTGCACGCACTGAAGAGCAGATACAAACCCACAAGCACAAACTGAACGGCAGAAAACGATCTGAAAACCACGAGTCTGAAAAAGCGCAAATCGTCTCTCACCAAACTTTTACTAACACGAGATTAGCAAAAGGAGCCCAAAGGGTGCCACGCTTGGTTCTGAACTGGCCTTTTCTAGTCTCGTCGTACGTGCTTGACGTCACCGCGTTCTTGGCGATCGGAAATTCCGACAACTTTGTGCGACCGTGTGTACGCAAAACAAGTTTGAGCCAACATCCGTCGGAAAAAATCCTAGGATTTTGTTGTCGGAATGTCCGAACAAAGTCCGACCGTGTGTACAGGGCATTAGCCTGCAACAATTGTGAGGCTGCAATGAGGGCACGGTAAGGCGGAAATGATGGGCACAGTAAGGCTGCAATGAGGGCACAGTAAGGTGGCAATGATGGGCACAGTAGGTCGGCAATGATGGGCCCTGTGAGACTGCAATGATGGGCACGGTGAGGCTGCAATGATGGGCACAGTAAGGCTGCAATGAGGGCACAGTAAGTCGGCAATGATGGGCACAGTGAGGCTGCAATGAGGGCACAGTAAGGCAGCAATGAGATGGGCATGGTGAGGCTGCAATGAGGGCACAGTAAGGCGGCAATGATCGGCATGGTGAGGCTGCAATGCTTTGTCCGTGCTGCAGCCCCTCCCTCTTCCCCTCCCACCTGCCACATTTTGATTACAGTTCCAGGAAGAAGAAGCCTGAATCAATCCTCAGCTTGCCAGCACCCATGTGAGTTTTTTTTCTTTATGTTTACTTCAGGGAGGGGGAGAAGGAGGTTCTGCAGCAGCAGGGACAGTCAGAGATTCATGCTTTTAGTGCAGGTGATGGAGGAAGATGGGAACAGGACTCTTATCTATTCATGTTGTCATGTATTTACTCTGGCACTACCACCCTAACCTGACACTATTACCTAACCTGGCATTACCACCCTAACCTGACACTACCACCCTAATATTACCTAACCTGGCACTACCACCCTACCTGGCACTATCACTTAACCTGGCACTACCACCTAACCTGGCACTGCCACTACCACCTAACCTGGCACTATTGTATATCACCTAAACTGGCACTACCACTTAACTTGGCACTATTGTATATCACCTAACCTGGCACTACCACCTAGCCTGCCACTACCACCTAACCTGGCACTATTGTATATCACCCTAACCTGACACTATATCACCCCAATCTGCCAGTATACTACCCTAACATCACTTGACGTCAACGTAAGGTGCGCTGCCTGTCTGCCTGGGGGAGGGATGCCAGATATAGGATCCGCCCCAGGTACCAATTTTGAAAACCATTTATAATTTTCCTTCCAATTCACAATTATGTGCCACTTTGTGTTGGTCTATCACATAAAATCTCAATAAAATACATTTACGTTTTTGGTTGTAACATGACAAAATGTAGGAAATTTCAAGGGGTGTGAATACTTTTTCAAGGCACTGTATGTGTGTGTGTGTGTGTATATATATATATATATATATATATATATATAAATTTTTTTTTATAGTTGGCCCCCTACTTTTGTCCCTGTTCCCCCATGTGCCCCCCCCCGAATATGAAAGCTAGAGACGCCACGGACTCCTGAGTCCAGCATTTGCATCCAGACACGAATGCTGGACTTGGCCCCACCCCCAGGCACCCGCGTCATTGGATTTGATTGACAGCAGTGGGAGCCAATGGCTGCGCTGCTATCAATCTATCCAATCAAGAGCCAGGACCCCTTGGAGAGAGGGACAGCGCGTCCACGCCGAACAGGTGAAGGGGCTCAGGTAAGTAAAATGGGGGGGCTGGGGGGCCGGTGGCTGCCAGTTTTTTTTTCACCTTAATGCATAGGATTCATTAAGGTGAAAAAACACAAGGGTTTACAATCCCTTTAACCTGTGACCTATATTGCGTTATGTGCTAGTATAGCTCTATTCTTTGTGCTTTTGGAAGCTTTATATCCAACACCTACTTCTGAAGTATTTGTGCAAAAAGTGATGCTAATCTCATCAAATCATCTAGTACAGGCAATATTCATTCCTAAAAAAAAAAAAAAACATACTTGTGCAAATACATGTATAATAAATTCATGGTGAATTAATTATGGTATTAAAAAAAGATTAGCTAAAGCAGAGTCCAGTGGGAAAAAGTATATAAAAAAAGAGATAAAGAAAAAAAAATAATAAAAAAAATAAATAAATAAGTAAAAAAATATAATAGATGGAAAATGATTATTGAAAAATAACAATGAGGTCCAGTCTTAAATGGTGCAAAAAAATGAAAATTAAAAGGTGACGTTTGCTTGTCCAAACTGATTCGTGCTTGGATTTATCCAACAGTGTGCAGAGAATCAAGTGAATTCTGTGCTCCCCTTCAATTCCCCACTCACCAGATTCTAACACCCCAGCAGGGGTAAGACACGTATGCTGAGTATACTGGCTGTATCCGGAATGGGCACCTCCACCTTTGCTCGATGGGCACTGGGGTATTCTGATCCCTCAATCCCCTCCTGGGGTGGGTCTCTCTCGCTGTAATGCTCGCTTCTTCCGTGGCAAAAACACAGGGTATCCTCATAAACCAAACAAATGGGAATTCATAGTGTAAATCCGGTTGGCTGTTTATTAAAAAGTAATGTTTTAAAGTTTAAAAACATATTAATATCCAAAAAAACCTGACTCAGTCAAGTAAAAAGCTAGCGTACCTTGGTTGCAAAACATGAGCTCCCAATTGGCGTGCGTTCCACAGGATGCAACTCTGCAACCAGAATGACATAAGTGCGTACCTTGGTGCGCCTTACGTCCATTATAGTGAACGGTCTGCAAGTTACACCTTCTATGAGCATGTTTTAAAGTATGGAGATTCATGTATTTACAGTCTGGAATTGTATACCGCATAGCGCACCTGTGTATAATTGTGCTAAATACATCCCCGTGAATTCTGGAGGAAAGTTTGTCTGGCCAATTGTATTATGTTGGCTTTGCCCCATTGGAGCCTACTTATTTGCAAGCTATGCGTCCCCGGTGGCCAGACATGGAATTACTCTCTGCAAACTCGCTCTTCATTACAAATCAGATATTACCCAGTAAAATTGAAACATAAAAGTATAAATAATATATAAAAAAAGTATATAGATATAATAATGAACATTATTCTATTAAACTGAGAGTTCTAAAATTGGATGTGCGATATTCAGAGAAAACAGTATATCATTAGATGTGAGACTATTAGTCTTTATATAATAATTTTTTAGCCCAATTTTATCCTTGCAAGATATTAAACTGTATATGTACTGGAGTATATATATTGGACCCTTCTTTATTTCAATTGAATGGTCTTCTATATTTTTCATCTACCCTAATTGCGCAATGTATTTTCCTAACCTTCAAACCTTTATTATTAGGATATATTCTATAATATTTTAGGGTCACCCCTACCTCAAACATTTGGTTCCTGTGTGGATTGGTCACCCCTACCCTGGCTTATTATTTCCTAAGTAGGACAATCACTGGCTACAACTTATCATCTGGAAAAAAAGAAGAGGACTATGTTCAAAAGTTGAATATGAAACAGTGTATATCTAACTTTTTAACACAGTCCTCTTTTTTTCCAGATGATAAGTTGTAGCCAGTGATTATCTGATTTGTAATGAAGAGCGAGTTGATGAAATGACAAAACATGTAAGGCAAGGCTTGGTACACACGTAATTTCTGGTTGCAGAGTTCCAGCCCGTGGAACGCACGCCGTTCCGGAGCTCATGTTTTGCAACCAAGGCACGCTAGCTTTGTACTTGACAGAGTCAGGTTTTTTTGGATATTAATTTGTTTTTAAACTTTAAAATATAACTTTTTAATAAACAGCCATCCAGATTTACACTATGAGTTCTCGTTTGTTTGGTTTATGAGGATACCCTGTGTTTTTGATGAAAGTAGCCAGCATTACAGCGAGAGAGACCCACCCCAGGAGGGGGTTGAGGGATCAGAATACCCCAGTGCCCTTTCAGCTAAGGTGGAGGTGCCCGTTACGGATACAGCCAGTATACTCAGTATCTGTGTCTTACCCCTGCAGAGGTGTTAAAATCTGGTGAGCGGGAAACTGAAGGGGAGCACGGAAGTCACTCAATTCTCTGCACACTAGTGGATAAATCCAGGCACGAGTCACCTCGGACAAGCACAAGTCACCTTTTGATTTGCTATTTTTTTGCACCATTTAAGACTGGACTTTATTGTTATTTTTCAATAATCATTTTCCATTTATTATATATTTTTTATTTTTTTATCTTTGTATTTTTGTTTTATTATTTTTTATTCTTTATCTCTTTTTTGATATACTTCCACTGGACTTTGCTTTAGCATCACTTTTTGCACAGACACTTCAGAAGTAGGTGTTGGATATAAAGCTTGAAGAATAGAGCTATACTAGCACATTACCCAATATAGGTCACAGGTTAAACACACACCTTTAAATTTCTCTTGTAAAAGTGACCCGTTGGGTAATCACCTGGCAGGAGTGACTCACTGTGGGGAGTCGCCCTTCAGGTGACGGGACATGCTTTTAACAGCAACTAAATACCTACCTATTGTGCACTCACTTGGAGGACTGATTCATTGGAGGATCACTCGTCAGGTGATTGGCAGTGCCATTCACCCTGTTACACACACAATGAACCATGTTTTTGTATGTGGAAAAAATTTACAGCAATAAAAAGGACGACAACACAAAAAAAAATAAGCATATGTACAAAACGTCTGATGTTGTGCCATGTAGTGTGAATGGGGTCTGTAAGGTAGTTTTAGAGTTATAAAGGGCCACCTCCGATATATCTCTAACCTCCAGAGACTGCTATAAAGAGGAAAATGTTATACTTACCTGACGGTAATTTTCCTTTCCTGATGCAAAGCATGACAGCATATAGGTCCCTTCCAAAAGGGCTTCGCAGTGGTACTAAGTTACGAGAATGTGGCCTGCAGGGAGGAGATTTACTGATATAGTATAACTGGTCCTGGAATAGGGCAGCGGGCGGAGCCTACCCATACGTGTATGCTGTCATGCTGTGTCAGGAAAGAACTCTGTGGGAAGCTACTGCACAAACAAGATCAAAATCACATGATTAGTTCCAAAAAGTTAAATAAAATGTTCTCAAAAGCTTTGCAATTGCAATTTGTTTACCCTCTGCATTGTATGCCACATAGGGTATTGCAATAACAAAGTTACAAAAGCAGTGTTACATGTAACAAAATCATAAAAGTCTAACTATACAGATATACAATACATTTAAAACACGGCCATTTAAAAATGTATTTTTTTCACACATAGCCATTAAATCTTTTTAGATCTGTGAACTTGTTGTTCTTCCACAAGGGGATAGCTATCATACTCAGAACTAAAATGTTTTTTTAAAATTACTGTTCTCTAAAAAACAGTGGATGTCCAGGAGATATTTTCCCAGAGAACCCTTTTATTTTATTACATGCTGGCACTTTTGAAATATATATTTTATATTCTTAAAGAGTCAAACGCCATAATAGAGAATATTAGTACTTACTATGTTTCATTTATTAACATGTGTGTCACTTTCAGGTTCTATAAATAAATAATAGACAGCACTTGCTCCACCTAATGTAGTGCTAAATACCAGTGCTATAATCTTCTGTATTTACAGTATAACCAAACAGTATCAATAACATAAACAAACTTACTGTATGCTTGTGGCTCAATCAATAAATTAAATCAATGAATGGTGAAAAACTGGCATATAAAGTGCATACATTAATAACTAAATTCCAATCTATGCAGTGAATTTATCCGATGTTCAGTAAAAAATTATGCAAACTTTAAAGTGCCACTAATAGTCCATAAAATGATGGCTGTGCAAAACAAAGTCTTTTCTTTAAAAAAAGTGCTGTTGTGCTCCATACTCCACTGTACAGTAGACTTCTGCACAATGGAAAATTTTTTGTTTAGTTTCGGTTCGTTCTCATTCATAAAATACATAATTTTGTTCTGTTATATTCGTTATGTTACGTTAATTCGTTTTCGGATAATTCGTTATTTCTGTAGAGTGTTGATATTCGTTATTCTGAATCTCGAATCATGTCAAAATCATTAGTTATATCCGCAATAATTTCTTTCGTATTAATTTAAATTTTATATTTATGTATGTACAGTGGGGACGGAAAGTATTCAGACCCCCTTAAATTTTTCACTCTTTGTTATATTGCAGCCATTTGCTAAAATCATTTAAGTTCATTTTTTTCCTCATTAATGTACACACAGCACCCCATATTGACAGAAAAACACAGAATTGTTGACATTTTTGAAGATTTATTGAAAAAGAAAAACTGAAATATCACATGGTCCTAAGTATTCAGACCCTTTGCTCAGTATTTAGTAGAAGTACCCCTTTGATCTAATACAGCCATGAGTCTTTTTGGGAAAGATGCGACAAGTTTTTCACACCTGGATTTGGGGATCCTCTGCCATTCCTCCTTGCAGATCCTCTCCAGTTCTGTCAGGTTGGATGGTAAACATTGATGGACAGCCATTTTTAGGTCTCTCCAGAGATGCTCAATTGAGTTTAAGTCAGGGCTCTGGCTGGGCCATTCAAGAACAGTCATGGAGTTGTTGTGAAGCCACTCCTTCCTTATTTTAGCTGTGTGCTTAGGGTCGTTGTCTTGTTGGAAGGTAAACCTTCGGCCCAGTCTGAGGTCCCAAGCACTCTGGAGAAGTTTTTCATCCAGGATATCCCTGTACTTGACCGCATTCATCTTTCCCTCGATTTCAACCAGTCGTTCCTGTCCCTGCAGCTGAAAAACACCCCCACTGCATGATGCTGCCACCACCATGCTTCACTGTTGGGACTGTATTGGACAGGTGATGAGCAGTGCCTGGTTTTCTCCACACATACCGCTTAGAATTAAGGCCAAAAAGTTCTATCTTGGTCTCATCAGACCAGAGAATCTTATTTCTCACCATCTTGGAATCCTTCAGGTGTTTTTTACTAAACTCCATGCGGGCTTTCATGTGTCTTGCACTGAGGAGAGGCTTCCGTTGGGCCACTCTTCCATAATGCCCCGACTGCTGGAGGGCTGCAGTGATGGTTGACTTTCTACAACTTTCTCCCATCTCCTGACTGCATCTCTGGAGCTCAGCCACAGTGATCTTTGGGTTCTTCACCTCTCTCGCTCCTTTACCTCTCTCACCAAGGCTCTTCTCCCCCGATAGCTTAGTTTGGCCGGATGGCCAGCTCTAGGAAGGGTTCTGGTCGTCCAAAAAGTCTTCCATTTAAGGATTATGGAGGTCACTGTGCTCTTAGGAAGAGTGCAACAGAATTTTTTTGTAACCTTGGCCAGATCTGTGCCTTGCCACAATTCTGTCTCTGAGCTCTTCAGGCAGTTCCTTTGACCTCATGATTCTCATTTGCTCTGACATGCACTGTGAGTTGTAAGGTCTTATATAGACAAGTGTGTGGCTTTCCTAATCAAGTCCAATCAGTATAATCAAACACAGCTGGACTCAAATGAAGGTATAGAACCATCTCAAGGATGATCAGAAGAAATAGACAGCACCTGAGTTAAATAAAGGAGTGTCACAGCAAAGGGTCTAAATACTTAGGACCATGTGATGTTTCAGTTTTTCTTTTTTAACCACTTTGCGCCCGCGCTATACCCAAAAGATAGCCACAGCGTGTTGCTCAATTGAGATGCATCCAAATGTCCGAAAGTTGCAAAATTCAGCCGAATTTCAATTAGTTACAAGACGAATTGCACATGCCTACTCCAATGATATCTGTGCATCCACCTTGTGGGGGACTATGAGTATTCTGCACTCACCAGATATGTTGGACTCCTTTACCAAATAGCAAAGGGGAGTCGGTTGTGCTTGTAGGTCTTAGGGGGACCTATCCCACTACGTTGTCTTCTGGTCACTCCCGCTGGTGTGGGTTACCTCTGATGGTGCCTCCAGAGCTCCAGGGCCAAATAATGCAGGTGTGCAATGTATGGAGAGAAAAAATCCTCATAGTATTAAATCCTCAAATGTTTTATTATGAGTTGACATCATACATGGTAAGAATCCATAAAAATATTTTTACTATAAACAGACTGAACGTTACACTAAGCATAAAAAATGGCTCATATGGAGTGCGCATGCACGGCAGCTCCAAGATGGCCACCGGCTGCTGAAGCTCCGCTCCACCACAGCCCTGCTTTAGCCTCAGGAGCGGATAGAGCGCCCGATCCAGCGACACATATTCTCCATCTGCTGGGGGATTCATCAAGGAACATCCCGATGTCAGTTGGGAATGTCAGAAGGAGCCTGACAAGCCAGATGATGGCAGCAGTGGGCCCGGTCAGCTATGCCAAGATGGCGGCCGCCCCATGAGGCCCTCACATAACAGAGTCAGAGAAGGACTCTATTGCCGATCAGGATCTGTTACCAGCTCCATCTCCTGGTACTGTAACCCAGCTACAGCCCCAGATCACATCCCCTGCCTCCACGGAATCCCTGCTTTCCAGGATGAACTCAGGGCTCCCTTCCACTCCCATGTTGGATCCTCACACAGGATTGCTGCTTTCTGTCAGTGAAGCACAGGAAGCAACACCCATTCCCACAGACTTTCCCTCTATGATGGAAGCCTTTGCACGCATGTTATCCAAAAGTTTGGCACAGAACGCAGCGCAGATAACGTCTTCTATCCATGCTGACCTGCAACAAATTGGAATGAGAATTGACATTATTGAGAAAAAAGCTGATCAGGCAGGGGCCCGGATCAACCAAAACTCTGCAAGGCTTCAAGAGGTTCAGGATCAGCTTGAAACTGCCTGGGCAAAAATAGACAACCTTGAAAATAGGTCCAGATGCTACAATTTCAGGGTCCGGGGGGTCCCTGTAAAAGAAGTGCATACAGCTATCAAAACCCTCGTAAAAGACCTTATCCCTGGGATTGCAGAACACCGCCTTGAATTGGACAGGGCTCATAGAGCTCTACAACCTCCCCGCGCTGATGGCCTACCACGGGACATAATAGTGAAACCCCACTACTTCACCGTTAAGGAAGAGGTGATGAAGAAAGCCAGGTATGCAGACAACTTAACACTGATGGGACATAAAATCCAGATCTTTGCAGATTTATCCCCCTATACGGTGCAGAAAAGAAGGGCCCTAAAACCACTACTTCAATTGTTGCTGGACAGGGAAATTGTTTATAGGTGGTCCTTCTCACTGAGACTGAACTTCTCTTTCAAAAATAGAAATTACACCTTCTCAACTTTTGCTGAAGGGGAACGTCTTCTACAACAGCTGGGCTTGATCCCATTGGAGCCGATGTCCACGCAAGCAGGCAGGGGGACATCATCATCTTCCACGAAAAGGCCTCCACCAGCTAGCCCGCTGCAACCCTCATGGCTGAAACAGAACACTGAACGTTCTAAGGAAAATTTTCCTCCATGACTCCCATCGTCCCGTCTACGGATCGGGGCCCCAATCGGTACTGTTCACATTTAGCTATACGGAGCAGGGGCTAGTTCCCCTTTTTCACGGTAGTCTCTAACCAAGACAAGTTTGATACCATTTCTCCTTCTTTAGTATTTTTGCCCACATGTTTCTTTTTGTTTTTATCTTCAGGACTGTGTCTTTCCTCATGGACAGGGGGGTCAGTCCCAGAGTATTGTCATTCCCCGGGACAATGCTCCATGGGTAATGCTGTGCTGAATTAACTACTTATCATATGGTCAACCGGTCATTAGGGCTGGATGCCACATAAGAATCTCAGGTTCTAGGAAAAGTTTCCTGTTGCACTTTGCTTATTGTTGAAATTTTTATAAGGTATTAGTCTCACAATAGTTCCTTGATACATTTTTTACATTGTGTCTTTTTTATTTTGACTTTAAGGCGCTCTGTCTTATGTGCATCATAGACTAAAGGGTAGTCTTCAGTTAGCTATGTTTGAGGTGTTGGGGCTGTGGTGGACTCAGTGCGCCTCCCTTAGGGACCAGGCTTTTTTTTTTTAGGAGAACCTGGTCTCTCCTTGGTGTTCCCTATATAGGGTTCACCAGCACACTTTTTTCTTAGGTTGAGGTTGAGGTGGCTAGCCACTTCTACCTCTGGGGTTGGGTGGGGTCAGGGTACCCCAATGTGGTTGTTTTTTTTTCACTTTTGCTTTCAGCAAATGTTCATATACAATGCAGGTATGGCACACATGCTTCATGGTTTAACCTATCTCTCCCTTTTCATTCCTCTTTTCATCTCTTTCTCCCCCTCCCTCCTATCTCCTCTCTCACGTTTTACTACAGGCTCTCTCGGACCTCGGGAGGTGTCCGGATCTCAAATCCCAGGCTCGATCAGAGTGACTTCACACCGAAATGAGTCTCAGGGTGATCTCGCCCAGCGACACAACGGTAAGAAGCTAAAATTGAGGTTGCATTACCCCCCTCTGGACCATGGATGACACAAAAAATTCTCACTCGCCCCTCAAAATTATATCACACAATACACAGGGGATGAACTCTCCTATCCAGCGCAGAAAACTTTTTCAATCATATCACTCAATGCACGCAGACATTATACTGTTACAGGAGACACATTTTCCCAGCCACCTTTACTCCCAAATTTCTACACCAACACTACCCCCAATTCTTCTTGGCTTCAGCTCAAAATAAAACCAAGGGAGTAGCAGTATTTTTTGCCAAATACATTAATCTGTCACAACCGGAGATTTTAACTTTAACGTTTCTTGGTGGTGTCAGGACAGGTAGATGGCAAACTTTTTAGTTTTGTCTCTTACTATGCACCTAACAAGGGTCAAAAAACTTTTTTTCAGTCTATGTTAAATACAATACATCTGCACCTTAAGGGGTCGGTGATTATTGGTGGAGACTCAAATGCCGCCTTTAACTTTGCTTTGGACAAGTCGGCAAACGGGAAACCAAAACCAAAAAGGCCCTCCAAGCAAAGCACCAAAATAGCTAATCTGCTTCATGAGGAAGGGCTTATTGATGTGTGGAGGGAAACCAACCCACACAATAAAGATTATACCCATTTCTCAGCCCCCCATAACTCATTTGCCAGGATAGACCACATCTTCACAAGGCCACATATTATCCCACTTATCTTAGGCTCGAAAATTATAGACTCGTCACTATCTGATCACTCGATGGTCACTATGACAATACGGAGACCGGGAGGACCCAGAGCACCTCCCCATTGGCGCTTACAAGAATCCCTGTTAAACGATGAGATACAGTGCTCAATTCTAGATGCAGCCATTAAAGAATACTTCCGATTAAATCAAACGAGCGTCGTTTCCCCCTTAAAGGTTTGGGCAGCCCATAAATCAGTTATCAGGGGACATATCATCCAGATAACCTCGAAACTCAAAGCGCAGCATAAAGCAGACATACGAAATCTAACAGCGGAATACTGAAAGTTAGCTCAGACACACAAGACTCACCCCACTCACGAGACGCTGAGAGATCTGGACAGATCTAGAGCTCTCCTAAACCTTGCCCTGACAACAGCAGCTGAAAAATATTTGCGGTGGACAGGGGCAAAATTTTACTCCCAAACTGACAGGATGGGATCCAGGCTGGCGGTAAAGCTCAGCCCTAAACTACGTTCCTTAGCTTTTCCCAAAATTAAGACCTCCTTCGGGGACTAAATCCAGAACCCGACTAAGATAATGGAAGAATTCTCCCTTTTCTACTCGAAGCTATACAATTCTAAACCCCCCCAATCAGCAAACGGACCATTTTTTAGACAATATCCCCTTACCTTCTCTAACGAAGGACCATAGGGAACTCCTAGAGAGCCCCTTCACTACTTCAGAGATACTAGACACCATTAAAGCCCTGAAAAATGGCTCTGCCCCTGGCCCGGATGGCTTCTCTGCGGGCTATTACAAGAAATTTGGTCCAAGTTTGGCCCCACACATGGCTAAGTTTTTCAACTCCCTCAGGGATGAAGCCCTCCTGGGTTCAGACCTCAATTCCGCTTACATCGCAGTGATTCCAAAACCAGAAAAAGACCCCAGTGAGCTGGGTAATTACAGACCTATCTCGCTTATAAACAATGATATTAAAATAATGACAAAGATTATGGCCAATAGAGTAGCAAGCTTTATTGCAGACTATATACACGGGGATCAGGTGGGCTTCATCCCTGGGAGACAGAGTCTGGACCAGATTCGTAGAACAATAGATGTTGTTTCTTTACTTAAATCGAGGTGGGACGGAACTCCGCCCAAATAGGATTCCTCCTTTCCATAGACTTACACAAGGCTTTTGATTCAGTAGAATGGTCCTACCTCACTATGATTTTACAGAAGTGGGACTTTGTTCCGTACTTCCTGAATCCTATTAAAGCCCTTTACTCGTCCCCTTCAGCCCAGGTTCGTCTTATGGGTAGGTACTCTGAACCATTCAGGATAGGGAGGGGCACCAGACAGGGATGCCCTTTCCCCCCTCTCCTCTTTGCGATTGCGATTGAAACACTGGCAGTGGCAATTAGAACTAACCCAGATGTTAGGGGAGTTAGGTGTGGAGGACAGGAGCACAAATGTGCAGTCTATGCTGATGACCTCCTCTTATACATAACCTCCCCCCTAACATCTACCCCCATCATATACAAAATCCTACGCGATTTTAGTATAGTGTCAGGCCTACAAGTAAACATGTCCAAATCAATAGCGTTAAACATAACAGTTCCTCCAGACCTACTAACTCAAATTTCTAACAATTTTGAATTTACTTGGGCCAGGACCGAAATCCCCTATCTAGGTATTAAAATCACCCCAGACATAGATAGTCTCTTCAAAGCCAACTTCCCACCTATATTTCAGAAATGTGAGAGCGACCTG
Organism: Aquarana catesbeiana; assembly: GCF_042186555.1. Lineage (NCBI taxonomy): Eukaryota > Metazoa > Chordata > Amphibia > Anura > Ranidae > Aquarana > Aquarana catesbeiana. Next base: position 206,785,819 of record NC_133330.1, read on the forward strand.
GAGAGATAGTTCAGATGTGGTCTGTCCTGGCTGGGTAGGGTTAACGCTGTGAAATGACCCTACTCCCCAGGGTATTGTATTTATTCCGTTCCCTTCCAATCCCGATAAGGGAACAAGTCCTTAGCAAATTTCAATCGGAGATTACCCGATTCGTGTGGGGACGTAAGGGATATAGGTGCCCTTCTAAGACTCTATACCGGCTGAAAACTCAGGTGGATTAGGTCTACCCGATCTTTGGGAATATTACAGGGCAGCACAATTGTCCAAAATATCAGCAGTTTTTTCAAAAAGACAGAAGCCTGAATGGCTCGCGATGGAAAGATGCGCCATTCCGAGGAACACCAATGATTATCTCCTCTTGTGTAGTCCGAAACTTAGGCCTGCCATTATGTCTCCTACCCTCTCCCATTCAATGGCCCTGTGCTCTAAACTTCTTTCTCACCATAACCTGACTTCCCCAATAAAACCATTAGCACACTTATTTCACAATGCCGACTTTTCACCCGGATTAGCCATCAAAGATTTCCAATGGTGGACTGATAAAGTCTTATACAGAATTGGTCACTTCCTCGCCTTTGATGGCCCGATCAAATTATCATATTGTAGGAAAAAACTAGATCTGCCGAATTCGGAGGTTTTTAGATTCTCACAAATCTCACACTTCCTTACCTCAATCTGGTCCCAACAAAAGGATCTTCCTTCGATAACCCCTTATGAAAACTGGTGTGTAAACACAGAGGTCCAGAGGGGGGGATCTCCTTGATTTATTCCGCTCTAATGTCACTTACATACAAACCAACCTATGCCCGAGCCTGGGAGGAAGAAATGGACATCTCTTGGCCCACACAGGCATGGTATACCTCTTTTAATAGAGCATATAAGGGAATCCTAAATGTTTTGCTTATTGAGGCCAGTGTGAAGGTAATGATGCATTGGTACTATGTCCCTGCAAAATTAGCAGTTATCTTCCCAGGGGCTTCCCCCTATGTTACAGGGGTTGCGAACTGGAAGGCACAATGTTGCACACTTGGTGGTCCTGCCCACGCATTCGTACATTCTGGCGGAAAGTTTTTACAACTCTCAGCAAAACAACGAAAGTCTCGATATCCCCTGACCCACAGGTAGCTCTTCTAAATAGAAATATCGCAGCTCTTCCTAGACTCTCTCAAGCACTGGTCTACTTCGTCCTCTTAGGAGCCAAAGTATCCATAGCCAAAGCCTGGAAAAAACCTGGTGTATCCTATCTAGGGTTCAAGAGGAAAGTCTCTTGGATCATGGCTCAAGAACAAATTGTAGCAAAACTAAATGATAACGTAAATAAATTTTACAGTATTTGGGAACCTTGGGCAATCTACTGTAACATTCCCCTAATCCCGGGAATAGTACAGTATACTGAGGGATCTGTTCCCCCTCCCTGATTCTATCTCTTCCCTGTTTTTTCCCCTTTCTCGCACCCTAGACCCCCTCCTCATTGTGATATGATGGTAACTCAGGAAATGTGTCAGAGGCCTTGGGGGCGGTTCCCATTTGACGCCTTGACCCCCCCACGAGCAGGATCTTAACATGCATCTTGGCTTGTGGGGGAGGGGGGTGGGCTCTCCTCAGCCCCACCGGTTGGTGGGTCCAGGCCCCAGGGGGGTGGCGGGTTGAGGTTCTCTTGGGGGCACCACGCATTTCCACAGTAAGCTCCCAAAGGGGTGGGATGCGTGAGGTTCCGGAGGGTGCTAGATTGGACCTGGCCTTGAAAATATATTCTTTTTATATACAAGTATGTTATATCACAGTTTCTTATCTCTACCCTACTTTACGGGTACTCAGATGTTATTTCAGAAAAGCATATGATTTAAATTTAACCTATACATAGCCTTCTTATTGTGCTCATGTAACTTATGTAATACATTATAATTTTCTTTTTGGTTGTTTTTGGTATTCTTTCTCTCTTATCTATAAAGATGTAACTTTGATAGGTCATCCTGTTACTGTCTTTTGATACTCTGTATTAATGTAGAAAAGATCAATAAAACTTTTGAAATTGAAAAAAATGGCTCATATGTGGGTAGTAGTCACTGCCTATGGAATGGCGTTTGTTCCACCTACTGGGCCGGTGGTGACTTATAGGAAGTTCAGCTTAATTAAGTTTATGTTATCAATATGGTTTGGTTATAAACACTGAGCATTATAGCACTTGTATTTAGCACTACATTAGGTGGAGCAAGCGCTCTCTATTATTTATTTATTCGTTATTTGGCCCACTAGTGGGAACAGTACTGACAGAAACAAGTTAATTACTTGGCAACCCATCACCAAGGTGCAGATGTCCTACATTTAAGGCTCCATGCACAGTGAAGCTCATAAACGGCCATTTTTGGGAGTTTGGGTGTTTTTTTTAAAAGCCCATTAACTCCCCTTTATGTTATCCTATGTATCCATGCACACATGGACGTTTTTGAACGTTTATTAGCAGTGGAGTTTACAGGCTGTTGTCTGAATGCCCTACAATCGCGTTCAGGAGCTGTTTTCTTGACCACAAAAAAACGCTTAAAAACGTTAAACACGCATAAACACGATTACAAAACATTGATAAATGCGCATTTTTCAAGCAGCATTTTTCTGCCAGCTTTCTGACATCCAGAAGAGCTTTTGGAATGTCCAGTGTGCATGGAGCCTAATACTTTCATGTCCTGTTCATACCAGAAAACAGTGGCAGAACGGAACGTTCCGCGTGCATTTCCTACATTGTGTTCAAATGAATTGCCCTTGAGATCTGCATGTGGGTGTCAATGTATTGTTAACGGCACCCCAAATGCAGACCACAAATACAGTGCATTTGTGAGCACCAAATTGCAGGGTACAGCAGTACCATGTGATTTGGTGTAGTGCATTTTTAAAAGTAGTGCAAGCGCTACTTTTTGCATGGTCCATTGCATTTTGCAGCCCATTCAAATGATGGACTGTCAAAATGTTCCACACACAAACATGTGGGTATCACATAGGTGCATATATGTTCCCATGAGATGCTGAAGTGAACCCACCCTTACTGTCTTTTTCCATGAATAAAGTTTTCATATCATTTTTAGCTAGCTTTTTACCTCCTTCTGAGCTAAGCAATTCTAGAAAATGGTTCATTAGTATAGCTGCATGTTGTATGTGATCTTTTGCTTTTCCATTTTTAAAAGCAGCTTGAATGTTTTTGGTCTATGGGTTTCACTGCTAGAAATTGTAGTACAAGAAGAATTATTTTATCAATCTCAATAAATTATTAGTTGTCTAATGACCTTTAAACTTTTAAATATAACTGTTAACATGAACTTTAAATGTAACCTTTACCCTGAACCTAATACAATCCTTAACCCTCAAGCATAGATTATTCTATCATGGTAACAAAAACTGTATGTCAGTAACCTGCTGTGCACACATGTAACTAGAAGGACATCTACTATATCATCATTGCTGTGGATGGCCGTCTGGTGCATGATTAGGTATCTATGGGTTGCTATATATTGGTTATTGGTAACTCATCCTATGAATGTTTCTCTCTTGGCTACCTATTCTCAGTCTTCCTGTGATGAACTTTGTCATAAAGTCCTAATGGGCTGAGCGATTACATTTACTTTTCTTGACATTGGTTTAAAGCTTTAGTGCAAATTTTAAAAAAGCCAAATTATCTGCACTAAAAAGACACCCAATCAATTCTGTGTGATAATATGAAATGACCCAAATTCTGCAATTTAAAGCTTTTCCCCCTCATTTCTAAAATCTAACTTTAGGAATGCTGTATATCCATTTGTAAAAATGGGAATTTGGCAAGAAACATCCCACCACACACACAAAATATTAAAATTAATCTACAGTGTACAAATAAAAAAAAAAACGTCAAAGTAAATGCAAAGGTGTCCATTCAAAGCTAAACTTTGAGCACAAAAACTTTAATTAAAATATATCCCTCAATGTACACAAAGGATCTAAATCCTTTACCACAAGGGAATTAAAACAGATATTACTGTGTTAAAATAGCAACAATATCATCACTGTGCTGCACATAGTCTATACAGAGAGCAGAGCAGTGGGTAATACTACAGGCTGCCAACAGAATACTAAAAGGAGGGGCCAGGACCAATCACCCTGCACAAGAAGAGAGCAGCACTGACAGGCACTAATTACAGGAAGATTATTTTGCCCACATTTTAGCATTAATTGTATTCTGACATTTTAGTGGGGCCCAATACAACTTTCTCAAGGCAACCGTCAACAATTCAAAGTGCCAATAAATAATATAGGTCCCACCCATAAGCCCACACCCACCCACTGGTGCTATCACCCCAATAAAGCATAAAGTTGCCAAAATATGTCTGATGTAACATACTTAAAAACTCACTCATTTTGGGGTACTATAAGAATAGGTGTGTTCCCTGCAAAGCAACCCATGTGGATTCTGGGGCAAAGAATATGATAGATTAGTGAGCATAAGAAGTGACATACTAAAGGTGTGTCAGTAAGGCTGGCAATGAAAGTGAAGATCACAAAACAAATAGTATACAGTCAAAATATATAGAAGACCTGTGAGTGGCAGGTTATGCTTTGCTGGATAATATAATGTGAGCATCCAAGCATGTACTCACCATAGTGTGCAGGTAGCAACTCCAATGTTCTATATATCTTTATTTTCCCTGTAGAAAGATTTCCAAAGCTGGGTCCATATTTGTAACCGATTCTACATTCAGTAACATGCAGATAAAATTCTGCATCATACCAAAATTAATCATTTTTTAGAACAAATGAAATTATTCCATAAAAAAATCAAGTTGATTTGTAGGCATAATAATGTTTCTGTGTAAAAAGTGCCTCACTGGCTACATTCCTAACATATGTGGAATATTAGTATGTATAACAATATGCACATAATGAGGCTGCCTCAGCATTAACTAAATTAACCTCCCTATCATAGAAAAATTTACATAGTTCCTCAAGCACATGTCTTGAGTCTTTTAAATAAGATGAAAGGAATTGTTAATAAAATGAGCAAAGGGGGAAAGGTGTAGGTACAGTCAGGTCCATAAATATTGGGAAATCGACACAATTCAAATCTTTTTGGCTCTATACACAATTGATTTGAAATGAAACGAACAAGATGTGCTTTAACTGCAGACGTTCAGCTTTAATTTGAGGGTATTTACAACCAAATCAGGTGAACGGTGTAGGCATTACAACAGCAGTTTGTAAATGTGCATCTGTTTTGCTTGCGTCTATCTAGCAAGGTTACTCTGTGGTATAAGCAAGGAAGCTGAGCTTTCTGCAGTGTATAAATTGTGCTTTTACTATACAAAGATGCTGTACATACAAAACTATTACAATCTTAGGAATACAATACAAGACTGACAGGTATCTGTAACAACCAAAAATGAACAGCCTATGGTCTAACAGTACAAATACACTTAAAAGTTATTTATCTTCTGTTACTGTATGTTCGTGATCTCCATTGGCAACGATGCTTCTTGGACACCAGGCAGTGTTCTTGTATCATGAGTGGCGGCTTCTGATCTTCAAAGCATGATGGTCTGTGTGTGTGTGTGTGTCCCTACTCACCCCCTTTTATGTGTCAGGCTGTTTGCCATAGTTACCAAACAACAGAAAACATGCCTGTTTACTGTAGCTGTAGAAACAATGGTGTGTTGATAACTGCATCTACGTACCCATTGTCTAATCAAGCCAACACCTGACAGTAATCTAACAGTCATTCTTTTAATTTGAAAACCTCAAACAACGAAATCTCTTTCTTGTGTACTGTAGCAATAGAGACAATAGTCTGTTAATTGAACTGTCAATTAAATACAACAATGATATTTACCCCCATTGTATAAAACAGCATTTGTTTGAGAAATCTACTCAAGCCAAAAACTGACAATATCTCTATGACCAACCACTATTGTGTAATGTTAAGTCCCATGTATCGTAAGTCTGATTAATAAAAAAAAACATATTGTAACAAACGCAACACATTCTTCAAGACATTAGTCTTTAACTAAAAAAGTTCATTAGAAAGTCCATTCTAAAGTTCTTTAGAAACAAGTCCAAGCTTGTAATACATCAAAGGCCTTGCTCTCCACAGCTCTTGCGATCTTCCGTCATTCTTTCCATCATGTAACCACTTTTCTCTGGTCTTCCTATGGATCAAATCGGAGACAGCCTGTGGAGTGGAAAACAAAGTGGATTATCTGTATCTTCTAATAATACATAAACAATAGATCCAGGCCCTTCAGCTAAAACCTCTCCTCTAAATGGCTTCTTGCCTGGATATATGACTAACACTTTGCCCCCTGCCTGTACCCACTTCTGACCCTCCCAAAGAACATCAATAGGGAGGAGAGGAAATATACTGATATTTCCCAGAAGATCACTGCTGTTTATTTTGGAAGGTTTGCTCTTATGTAGCCTCACTTTCTACTCTTGCTGAGAAGTATCCACTAACCAGTCAGAGTCCCAGCCACTGTCTTGAAGCTCATCTGTCAAAGCAAATGTAACTTCAAACCTTCCTGCCAGATTCCCTCTCATTCCTAGATAGGCTTCAGCTTCAGATACATCACTCTTGGTTTCTATGTCATGGGAAGCAGTAACATGGTATCTGTTAAGCCCTGTTCTTTCAGGAACCTTACATAAATACTGAACTCTGCACTCCAGCTGTGGAATCTGTGCCCCAGCCCCTACCATCCTCTCATATGGTTTGCTTTTGGCTATTGGCCTAGAATTTAACAACATGACTGCCTGTGTGAGGACCCGATCCCACCCCCTTAGTGTATGTGTGGGTGTAAGTTTGCGTATCTGGTCCTTCAATAGCCCGTTGTATCTTTCAATCAAACCAGCTGCCTGTGGATGGTATGGGATGTGGCACAACCAGTACACTCCAGAATCTTTGGCCCACTGCTGTACTATTGATCCGGTGAAGTGTGAGCCGTTATCACTTTGCACTTTTTTGGGACAACCATAAGCAATGACGAGTTTCTGGAGCAGTTGAAGCATTGCTGCTTGATCTGCAGGTTTGCAGGAATGAACAAGCATAAGTCCTGAATAGGTGTCCACTGCAGTGCAACAATATCTCAGTCCATTATTTCCCCGGGGCAGGGGACCAATGAAATCGATCTGCCAGATCTCTGCAGGCCTCTCACCCCTCTTAATTGACCCGGTGGAGTACTTTTGCAATGGCCATTGTCGCACTTCTCCACACACTGTACAGTTCCCTATTACAGTCTTTATCATGTCCATGGATATAGGCAATCCTCTCTGCTGTGCCCATTCATATGTTGCTTTCTGCCCCAAATGTCCAGATTGCTTGTGGGCCCAGTTGGCCAAGTTGATCAAGACAGGATAATTTGGCACAACTGCCTTCACTTTGGCGATTTCATCTGCAACTCTCTTATAGTTCTCAAAGTCTGGGATAGGGGCACATGTGAATCAACATGCCCCACTTTTATGGTGCGGGAGTGAGCTTCCTTCCAGATGTAGTCCCAGACTTCCTTGCCTCCCCACATCACCTTTCCATGAATCATCCATTCATTGGACTTCCACGTGGGCATCCAAGTTATCAGTCCTTTAAAAACCGCCCAGCTGTCAGTGTAGATAGTGACATGGGAAGAAGGATCCTCCTGAAGAGTCTTCACCACAGCTTTCAACTCTGCATACTGACTGGACCCTCCAATTCCGGTCTCCTGCAGGACCGTGTCTGTACTTGGGTTGTAGGCTGGTGCTGTCCATTTACGTCCAGACGAGGTGACTATGGCTGAACCATCAGTTAACCACGCTGACTCCTTCATGTCTTCTGACACAGACTCAAAGGGTGGAGCCTCTTGAATGGGGGATGACTGCAGCACAGGAATTTCTTCTTCTGGCCGGGTGCTGGTAAAAGTGACAAGCCCAGCCAACTGTTTTGAAATGTCTCTAACATCCCCAGCTGCAATACTCCCACTTTCTTGAAGGTACCATTTCCATTTCATCAGTGTCTGGTTCTGGGCTACAGCTGCCCTAGTGGTCAGTCCATTATCTCTCACCCATCCAGCTATTGGCAATGCAGTATGGATGGTGACTGTGTCCTTTCCTGTAATGGTTTCTACATGTTGAAGTGCTGTGTAGGCCCCAAACAGGTACTTCTTTAGGGGCGTGCATCTCTTCTGTGCCCCTGTCAGTTGTTTGGACCAAAATCCAATGGGTATTGCTCTCAGTCCTTTCTTTTCATTTGGCTGCCACAGACTCCAAGATATGGTACCATTCTGCTCCACTAGATCCAGCTGAAATGGTACTCCTTGTCTCACGGGTCCTAATCCCTGATGCTGCAAAATAGCTTCTTTAGCAGCCAGGAATGCAGTCCGCTGCTCTGAACCCCATGAGAACTCAGTCTTTTTTCTGGTGACATTATATATAGGCTTCAGAATCAGTCCAAGATGTGGGATGAACGATCTCCAGAACTGCACAACTCCAATGAACTTCTGTGCTTCCTTTTTGGTAGTAGGGGGTGACAGCGCCTGGATAGTTTGCACAACTGTCTCTGGAATTTTCCTCTGTGGCCCAGTCCACATCATTCCCAGGAATTTCACTTCTGTGGCAGGTCCTTGGACTTTGTCTCTGTTGATAGCCCACCCTCTGTTCTCCAAGTGCTCTATCAGCAGGTGCAGTGCTTCAATTACATCTTCTTTTATCCCAGAGATCATGATGTCATCAATGTAGTGAAACACAGCGACTTTCAAATTCAGGGTACTTAAATCTCGGGCAATCAGTCCATGACAAATCGTTGGAGAATGAGCATAGTCTTCAGGAAGCACGGTGAAAGTGTACTGGCGGCCGTCCCACACTATAGCAAACTGGTCTTGACACTCTGGGTCTATCAAAATCGAAAAGAAAGCCAGGTCTATCACAGCATGATATTCTCCTGCATCTTTAGCAATTTTCTCAACAATTGAGATCATATCTGGTACAGCTGACTTCAATGGAGGTGCCACTTTGTTTAGACCTCTGTAATCTACAGTCATTCTATATGTCCCTTTAGGTTTCTTTACTGGAAACACCGGAGAGGAGAAAGGACTTACAGCAGGTCTAAGGATCCCTACTCTCAACAGTTCTTGAATAGTCTCCCCAATTTCTTTGTGGCCTCCAGGAAGTCTGTACTGCTTGAGACAGACTGGCTTCTCTGGTGGAGGAATGTAGACAAGGGTCCATTTCGCATGACCTCTGACCACAGACTTCACCGCCCTAACCAGATACGCTTTATCAGGATACCCGAATGTGAATATACCTCTTTCAGTCTGAATTGACTGACCTTGAAGTACATCCATCTCAAGAATATTTTTGGATAACTCTGAAACCAAAACATTTGTCATAAATCCTGATCCCTTGCCAATAGCCAATTTCACCCGTATCCTAACTGCTGGTGTGGTTTGCCCTCCCAAACCTTCTACATAAATCAATTCTCCTTTGTGATGGGAAGGATTTCCTTGCAAAACTGTAACTTCGGCTCCACTATCAACTAAAGCCATTACATCTGTAGGAGAAGATGACTTCCCCCACCATACAGTCACAGGTGCATATGGGCGTCGGTCTCCTGCTGTCACTGCCCTTACAGGAGACTCACCTTCCCTTCATAAAGGATAAGGAACCTCCCAATCCCCTTTTCTGATTCTCTCTAATTCCTCCCCAGGATAAAGGGATTTGGGTTCATGTTCAGTTTTGGGAATTGGTTTGGGGCTAACAGGAGGGGTCTGTTCTGTTTTCTCTAAGTCCAGGCTGGTGTTATCTTCACTAAGAGTAGTGTTTCTAATCCTGACAGTTTTCCCTACTAAATGTTTCCACCTCTTCAGCATTTCTGCAGTAGAAATGCCATCTATCTCATCTTTAGGTACTCCTGCCTTTAATAGGTCCACCCACATTTGTTTCCTAGAAATAACTAGCCTGGTTTTCTCTTCACCTCCTGTCTTCTCTACCCCATTCCCTTTCTTCTCTGTTCTTTTCTGCTTGTATTCTTCCTGTCTGGCCTTGACCTTATCTATTGCCCTGACAGGTTTTGTTTTAGTCTCCTCTAGCTCCCCCAACTGGCTTAAAAGGGTAGTGGCTTCATGAATCTGGCTGTTTAATCCAGGCCTCCCAACAAGGACATTAATGGAGCCCTGAGATTAAATGGCACAGACTTCATCCGCTTAGAGCGCAGAGCAGATGTAAAGGGTTCCATATCTGGACCCATCCATTCTGGAAACGTATTTAATCCAGTTATACAACCCATCTCACGTAACCTGGAAATACCCTCTCCTATTGCTCTCCATGAGTAGGTATTTTCCAGGTCAGTAGGACTAGCGTATACTCAGACTTTTCCATCTCTCACGAGGTCTAACAGTGAAAAATTCACGCTAAACTCTCGGGCTTTTCGCATTGCCTGACACAATTGTGGATCATGGGTTAACACTCCCATAGTCACTGCTTCCTTACCTGACAAAACAACACTGTCCGCCCCTTCATCCCATAAGCGTAGGAGCCAGGTCAATAGGGGCTCCCCAGACCTTTGTTTGTATTGTTTTGCCAGCTCATGGAGTTCAGTTTGTGTAAACTCCCATACTTCTTCAAATTCAACATCACTGGGGTTGCGCTAATGCACCTCCCCATCTGCCATATCCTCTCTATCATGTTGCCGTTTCCTATGCTTAGTAATGAGAGGTCTGGCATACTTTTTCTTTCCCACTAGCAGATCATCATGTGAAATATCAAACTCTATCTCCCCATTCTCACTATCATTTGAGGAGAGCACATCCTCACAATCCCAATTTTGGGATGTGACAATGGCACGTACCCTGGCTTTACTAACAGGTTTATGGCCCTTCCTTTTCCTTAAGGCATTAATTGATTTGGTCATGAGGGCTGCACACCGCTCTTGCAAATCATCAGCCCGACTAGCAGTTGAATGCACACACTCTGAAGCAACTGCTAGCTGGAATTTTAATACCTTAACTTCTGCCTCTGCCTTCTCCCTTCTCTGTGATTCAGTGTAAATAGCATTAAGGAAATACCAGCCCACTGTGGACACTGTCCTCTTCTCTTTTTTACTTAAATCCAACCCCTTAAGGCTAAAATCTACAAAATGATCTGAGACTTTATCACCCCAAGTCAGCTTCAAGGGAGAAGCATACTTCACAAATTCTTTAGCAAGAGGCTCCCACTCATTGTCTCTGGACCAGATAGGTAAGCTGCACACTTCTTTCTGGCCACCAGAACCCTCTGCAGCCTTGCTTTTCCTAAACAGCTTATGCAGCATTTTACCTAGCACAAGCTACACAACACACTACAGAAAAAACAGGTCTGCTTCAATTGAACTATAGCACAGACCGCGGCACGAGCCCCCAAATGTTTTGCTTGCGTCTATCTAGCAAGGTTACTCTGTGGTATAAGCAAGGAAGCTGAGATTTCTGCAGTGTGTAAATTGTGCTTTTACTATACAAAGATGCTGTACATACAAAACTATTACAATCTTAGGAATACAATACAAGACTGACAGATATCTGTAACAACCAAAAATGCCTAGCAAATGAACAGCCTATGGTCTAACAGTACAAATACACTTAAAAGTTACTTATCTTCTGTTACTGTATGTTCGTGATCTCCACTGGCAACGATGCTTCTTGGACACCAGGCAGTGTTCTTGTATCATGAGTGGCGGCTTCTGATCTTCAAAACATAATGGTCTGTGTGTGTGTGTGTGTGTGTCCCTACTCACCCCCTTTTATGTGTCAGGCTGTTTGCCATAGTTACCAAACAACAGAAAACATGCCTGTTTACTGTAGCTGTAGAAACAATGGAGTGTTGATAACTGCATCTGTCTATTCAAGCCAACACCTGACAGTAATCTAACAGTCATTCTTTCAATTTGAAAACCTCAAACAACGAAATCTCTTTCTTGTGTACTGTAGCAATAGAGACAATAGTCTGTTAATTGAACTGTCAATTAATTACAACAATGATATTTACCCCCATTGTATAAAACAGCATTTGTTTGAGAAATCTACTCAAGCCAAAAACTGACAATATCTCTATGACCAACCACTATTGTGTAATGTTATGTCCCATTTATCGTAAGTCTGATTAATAAAAAAAAATCATATTGTAACAAATGTAACACAGCATCCCACTTTTTAAGGGACCAAAAGTAATGGGACAGATTAACAATCATCCATCAAACTTTCACTTTTTAATAATTGGTTGCAAATCCTTTGCAGTCAATTACAGCCTGAAGTCATGAACACATAGACATCACCAGACACTGGGTTTTATCCCTGGTGATGCTCTGCCAAGCCTCTACTGCAACTGTCTTCAGTTCCTGCTTGTTCTTGGGGCATTTTCCCTTCAGTCTTGTCTTCAGCAAGTGAAATGCATGCTCAATCGGATTCAGGTCAGGTGATTGACTTGGCCATTGATAACATTCCAATTCTTTCTCTTAAAAAACTCTTTGGTTGCTTTCGCAGTATGCTTCGGGTCATTGTCCATCTGCACTGTGAAGCGCCGTCCAATGAGTTCTGAAGCATTTTGCTGAATATGAGCAGATAATATTGCCCAAAACACTTCAGAATTCATCCTGCTGCTTTTGTCAGCAGTCACATCATCAATAAATACAAGAGAACCAGTTCCATTGGCAGCCATACATGCCCACGCCATGACACTACCACCACCATGCTTCACTGATGAGGTGGTATGCTTTGGATCATAAGCAGTTCCTTTCCTTCTCCATACTCTTCTCTTCCCATCACTCTGGTACAAGTTGATCTTGGTCTCATTTGTCCATAGGATGTTGTTCCAGAATTGCGAAGGCTTTTTTAGATGTTGTTTGGCAAACTCTAATCTGGCCTTCCTGTTTTTGAGGCTCACCAATGGTTTACATCTTGTGATGAACCCTCTGTATTCACTCTGGTGAAGTCTTCTCTTGATTGTTGACTTTGACACACATACACCTACCTCCTGGAGAGTGTTCTTGATCTGGCCAACTGTTGTGAAGGGTGTTTTCTTCACCAGGGAAAGAATTCTTCGGTCATCCACCACAATTGTTTTCCGTGGTCTTCCGGGTCTTTTGGTGCATTCTTTCTTTTTAAGGATGTTCCAAACAGTTGATTTGGCCACACCTAATGTTTTTGCTATCTCTCTGATGGGTTTGTTTTGTTTTTTCAGCCTAATGATGGCTTGCTTCACTGATAGTGACAGCTCTTTGGATCTCCTATTGAGAGTTGACAGCAACAGATTCCAAATGCAAATAGCACACTTGAAATGAACTCTGGACCTTTTACCTGCTCCTTGTAAATGGGATAATGAGAGAATAACACACACCTGGCCATGGAACAGCTGAGCAGCCAATTGTCCCATTACTTTTGGTCCCTTAAAAAGTGGGAGGCACATATACAAACTGTAATTCCTACACCGTTCACCTGATTTGGATGTAAATACCCTCAAATTAAAGCTGAAAGTCTGCAGTTAAAGCACATCTTGTTCGTTTCATTTCAAATCCATTGTGGTGGTGTATAAAGCCAAAAAGATTAGAATTGTGTCGATGTCCCAATATTTATGGACCTGACTGTATATCAGATCAAGTTGCTTAGAAAATAGGAATGGCTAGACTTTTGGGGAAAGAGATATTTATCACAATTTAAATGGAGGATCCAGCTAAATAATGTGTTAACAGAGTCACAGTATATGTTTAGTTTAAAAATATTCCTAAATACATTTTCTAATTAAGATAGAATGGAAGTATTTTTTACTGTTAACAGAATCCCTACTATACTATCTTGTAAAAATCCATACTAGTTAAGCCAACCCCCAATCAAACCTAGTTTTAATGGAAGTGGCTTCTTAATTTTACTGATACCTAAATACATTGTTTTGTTTACTGAACCATCTATTAAACTCCTTCACTTTTTTTTTTCAAAGCTGGGAAGAAATTATGTAAGGTTTTTCTTTGATTGAAAGAGCATTGTCTTTATTGCTGATACATCTTTTTTATACACACTCCACTTACATTAGAAATGGAGGATGTGAAGCAGATTTATATTGGGAATAAATCTGAGCCACATTCAGGGAATTTTTCCTTAAGGCTCCATTCACACCTGGCGTTCCTGGAACAAATGACAAAGTGCACAAAAAATGCAAGTTTCATAAATGCAATGCCCCGTACACACGATCGAACATTGATCGGACATTCCGACAACAAAATCCTAGGATTTTTTCCGACGGGTGTTGGCTCAAACTTGTTTGCCGTACACACGGTCGCACAAAGTTGTCGGAATTTCCGATCGCCAACAATGCGGTGACGTCAAGCACGTACGACGAGACTAGAAAAGGCCAGTTCAGAACCAAGCGCGGCACCCTTTGGGTTCCTTTTGCTAATCTCGTGTTAGTAAAAGTTTGGTGAGAGACGATTCGCACTTTTTCAGACTCGTGGCTTTCAGATCGTTTTCTGCGGCTCGGTTTGTGCTTGTGGGTTTGTATCTGCTCTTCAGTGCGTGCAAGCAAGTTCCGCGTGACTTTAATTAGTCATTGTGTTCTTGTTCGTTCGTTACTGTTTTTCAGGTCGCTCTTCACAGGCCTTGCTGTTCTTCAGTGTGTTCTGTTACTTTGTTCTGAGCAGCCGACCGTTTTCTAGCCATGTTGCGTATACGTACTCCTCGTAGAGTTCGTGCTGTGCGGGGGTTTGGTGTTGGGGTCCTGACCTTGACACAAGTCCAGTCCATGAACAGGGTGGGGAGGAGTTCATGGACCAAGAATTGGTTGCTTCAGCGTGACCAGTTCTCTCATATGCCTTTGCTCCGTGAGTTCCGTGAGAATAATCCTGATGACTTCAGGAACTTTCTCAGGATGACGGACCCCGTATTTCACCGTCTGCTGGCTTTGCTGACCCCCTATATCAGCAGGCAGGATAATTGCATGAGGCAAGCCATCACCCTGGAGCAGAGGCTCGTCGCTACCCTGAGGTACTTGGCGACAGGGAGAAGCCTGTAGGACTTGAAGTTCTCGACAGGCATCTCCCCCCAGGCTCTGGGGATCATTATCCCAGAGACCTGTTCTGCCATCATCCAGGTCCTACAGAAGGAGTATATGAAGGTAAGATTTTTATCCTTTAATATCACATTTTATTGTATATAATGTTTGCTAGTGTAATGTATTTCATTCCTCATTCCCTAATTACCATGATTGTAATATGCTGTGAATGTCCCCTTTGTCCTCATGCATGCTGGATTTTTCTGTAATTATTTTTTTTGTCCTTCATATATATTTGCCTTCACTTACCTCCCCAGCATGCTCTCCTGCCCCTATATTCACCTCATGTAGTCACTTAACAATGTATTTTATCAGCTCCATAGTAGTGTTTTACCCCAAACACCCCCTAAAATGTTTTGAAATGTGATTTGTGCTTTAAATTCAGGCAGAGTGCTAGAGGCATTTTTTTTGTGGTGTCCCCAAATCATTTTTATTAACCCTCCCTCCCCCCAACTGCTAAGTCAGCTGATCCCAATTCTCTATCTATCCTCAATCATCTATCTGCTGACTTTGCCAAACCCATACACACTATACCCATCTCTTTTGTGTTCAGATGTATGGATGAATTACCCAAAGCATGTAGTGCAAGGGCCTCCCTGTATACTTTCAAATGGTACTGTTGAAAGTTTTTGTATCCTATTATTATTTTGATAGGTAATAGCAGAATGTCCAAATGTGCTCAAATGTGTACAGTGTGTATTTATATCTTTGTATTATGACACTTCTTACCTGTCCAGTGGGCTGCCAATAGTGTAACTAAGGAGGGGCTGTTCCAAGTAATACCCTGTATTTAGGCATTCATCTCTCAATGAAGTGGATAGGGTTACCTGTCCAAGATCCCCCCCCTATAATGTTAGAAATGGCCCATGAGAGGGGGGGATGGGGAATATGATAGGTGTACCTTATACTTTGGTGTTGTAAAATTCCCCTTAATAAATGTTATCTGGATGTTGGCCAAGAATGTTTATGTCTAATCTGCTTGCCATGTTTATGTGCAAAAATACTAATTTTTTTTGTTTTCCTCAACAGTTTCCTTCCACGCCACAGGAATGGCAGACTGTGGCCTCCCACTTTGCCCAGCGGTGGGACTTTCCTAACTGTGGAGGGGCAATTGATGGGAAACACGTCCACATCGTCCCACCACCCAACTCGGGGTCGTACTATTATAATTACAAGAGGTTCAATAGTATTGTGATGTTGGCGGTGGTGTCGGCTAATTATGACTTCTTGTATGTGGACGTGGGGAAGAATGGCCGGATGTCCAATGGTGGAGTCATTGCCCAGACGGAGTTTTACAGGCATCTCCAGAATGGCAGCTTGGACTTGCCACCTCCAGAAGACAATGTGGAAGGACTCCCATTCGTCTTCGTTGCGGATGAAGCATTTGCGCTGGGGGACCATCTTATGCAGCCATTCCCGATGAGGACCCTCACCCCGGAACAGAGGGTTTTTAATTACTGGCTGGCCAGAGCCAGAAGAGTGGTGGAGAACACATTTGGAATCATGGCCAGCCGGTTCCGCCTATTTCTTACACCCATCCATATGGCGGAGTATAAACTTAATCATATAATCCTGGCATGCTGTGTTCTACATAACTTTTTACCCCAACATTCTGCCAACTATGCTGGCTCAGTTGGGCCTGAGGCCGGAATTCTACATGAAACAACCCTGACGGCGCTTGAAAGTGGCCGTCCTGGCTTGCCCTCCCTGAGTGCCCGTGATGTCCGGTTAAGATACCTTGAGTTCTTTGCGGGTAGGGGGGCCATCAATATGCCAGACAATTTTTGAAGCCTTTATCAAATAAAAAAAAAAAGCTAATCATTGGTGACATTTACTGCTTGTGTTTGTTTTAGCTGACCCTGACAGCAATGTGGGGAGTCCTGAAAATGGCGTGATTGTGTAACCTTATACAAAGCACTGTTGGGTGTTATTTACTAAAGGAGTAGACACTTTGCACTACAAGTGCACTTGAAACTGCACTGAAATTGCACTTGTAGTGCAAACAGGATTTGCCCTTAGAGAATAATACCCATTTTCACAGAAAACAGCAATTACATCACCACAAAAGTGTTGTAGCGTTGAGACAATAATCCACACATTCTTGATTAACAATCTTTTTAATACCTGCACAATCACATGTGCATTTAGAAAAGGTTTTTAAAACAAACCAACATGTTTGTTGTATAACAATTTTTGGGGTGGCATTATCAAAAATAGAAATGTCCATTTAAGATAAAACAGGCATGGGTAAAACCAACAAGAAAGACAAAAATCTTGAACTTACAAAGTTCACATATGGTAAAACTTGAAGGCAATATCAGACATTAGTATTTAGGAACTGTGTTTGATATTGCGTTCAGATGGGGTGAAGTCACTCCTTGAAAAGCCAAATTTGGAAGAGGCACACCAATTTATGAATGTCAACATGTGCTAGTTGCCATCACGGGGCATCAAGGGACGTGTTTTGGGGGAACAACCCCTTCCTCACAGCTACTTTATTATTGTGGAAGGTGTTGCACCCCCAAAACGCGTCCATTGATCTCCCGTGATGGCAGATAGCACATGTTGGCACACTGTGTGCATCTTCCAAATTTGGCTTTTCTAAACATCGCTAAAACATTTTTAAGATTGTAGCGTACAAAAAAACAAAGTGATTTTGCAGGGTTTTAAATTTGCCCCAAAACATCAATGATGTTATTATTTTTTTGAATAACATCATTGATTTTTTTCTTGAGGTTTTCCAATTCTAAATTACACCCCATGATCTCCCCGATCAGGATCTGGGTACTTTCTGATGTGAAAGGATCTCGATCCACAACATCACGATCACCACATCTTCTTCCTCCTCCTGCTCTTCTTGGGTTGGGGGTATTTCCCCTTCTTTCCAAGGTGGGGGGTCTCTGGTCTCCTCAGGTGAGGGGTGTCCTCCGAGTCTTTTCTCCCCTATGTAAAACAAAAATGGTATAATTAGCACACAGATATTTGATGGCCGAAATATAAAGATGAAACATTGCTTGGAAGTGTGGTACAATTGTCTATTTGGGCAGAGTTCCAAGATGTAGCATTTTTATTGTCCGTTGTCAAGCTTCAATACTTTACCTGTTTTGTACAAGCTTCACAGATGGAGACATCCCTATAGTATACACTGGAGCACTTGTGTGGGCCCCCTAATAAAAAGGGTGTTCTTGTGTCCCACACTAGTGCTCCAGTGTCCAGATGTGAAAACAGCTGCTGAGTAGGGATGAGCTTCGAGTTCGAGTCGAACTCATGTTCGACTCGAACATCGGCTGTTCGCAAGTTCGCCGAACAGCGAACAATTTGGGGTGTTCGCGGCAAATTCGAATGCCGCAGAACACCCTTTAAAAAGTCTATGGGAGAAATCAAAAGTGCTAATTTTAAAGGCTAATATGCAAGTTATTGTCATAAAAAGTGTTTGGGGACCTGGGTCCTGCCCCAGGGGACATGGATCAATGCAAAAAAAAGTTTTAAAAACGGCCGTTTTTTCAGGAGCAGTGATTTTAATAATGCTTAAAGTCAATCAATAAAAGTGTAATATCCCTTTAAATTTCGTACCTGGGGGGTGTCTATAGTATGCCTGTAAAGGGGCGCATGTTTCCTGTGTTTAGAATAGTCTGACAGCAAAATGACATTTTGAAGGAAAAAACTCATTTAAAACTACCCGCGGCTATTGCATTGCCGACAATACACATAGAAGTTCATTGATAAAAACGGCATGGGAATTCCCCAAAGGGGAACCCTGAACCAAAATTAAAAAAAAAAAATGACGTGGGAGTCCCCCTAAATTCCATACCAGGCCCTTCAGGTCTGATATGGATATTAAGGGGAACCCCGGCCAAAATTAAAAAAAAAAAAATGACGTGGGGTTCCCCCTAAATTCCATACCAGACCCTTCAGGTCTGGTATGGATTTTAAGGGGAACCCCGCGCCAAAAAAAAAAAAAAAAAAACGGCGTGGGGTCCCCCCAAGAATCCATACCAGACCCTTATCCGAGCACGCAACCTGGCAGGCCGCAGGAAAAGAGGGGGGGACGAGAGTGCGGCCCCCCCCCTCCTGAACCGTACCAGGCCACATGCCCTCAACATTGGGAGGGTGCTTTGGGGTAGCCCCCCAAAACACCTTGCCCCCATGTTGATGAGGACAAGGGCCTCATCCCCAGAACCCTGGCCGGTGGTTGTGGGGGTCTGCGGGCGGGGGGCTTATCGGAATCTGGAAGCCCCCTTTAACAAGGGGACCCCCAGATCCCGGCCCCCCCCTGTGTGAAATGGTAAGGGGGTTCTTACCCCTACCATTTCACTAAAAAACTGTCAAAAATGTTAAAAATGACAAGAGACAGTTTTTGACAATTCCTTCATTTAAATGCTTCTTCTTTCTTCTATCTTCCTTCATCTTCTGGTTCTTCTGGTTCTTCTGGCTCTTCTGGTTCTTCCTCCGGCGTTCTCGTCCAGCATCTCCTCCGCGGCGTCTTCTATCTTCTTCTCCTCGGGCCGCTCCGCACCCATGGCATTGGGGGGAGGCTCCCGCTCTTCTCTTCCTCTTTTCTTCTCTTCTTCTCTTCTTCTCTTCTTCATTTTCTTCTCCGGGCCGCTCCGCAATCCATGCTGGCATGGAGGGAGGCTCCCGCTGTGTGACGGCGCTCCTCGTCTGACAGTTCTTAAATAACGGGGGGGCGGGGCCACCCGGTGACCCCGCCCCCCTCTGACGCACGGTGACTTGACGGGACTTCCCTGTGACGTCACGGGGAATGCCACAGGGAAGTCCCGTCATGTCCCGTGCGTCAGAGGGGGGTGGGGTCACCGGGTGGCCCCGCCCCCCGTTATTTAATAACTGTCAGACGAGGAGCGCCGTCACACAGCGGGAGCCTCCCTCCATGCCAGCATGGATTGCGGAGCGGCCCGGAGAAGAAAATGAAGAAGAGAAGAAGAGAAGAAAAGAAGAAGAGAAGAGCGGGAGCCTCCCCCCCATGCCATGGGTGCGGAGCGGCCCGAGGAGAAGAAGATAGAAGACGCCACGGAGGAGATGCTGGACGAGAACGCCGGAGGAAGAACCAGAAGAGCCAGAAGAACCAGAAGATGAAGGAAGATAGAAGAAAGAAGAGGCATTTAAATAAAGGAATTGTCAAAAACTGTCTCTTGTCATTTTTAACATTTTTGACACTTTTTTCGTGAAATGGTAGGGGTACTTATGTACCCCCTTACCATTTCACACAGGGGGGGGCCGGGATCTGGGGGTCACCTTGTTAAAGGGGGCTTCCAGATTCCGATATGCCCCCCGCCCGCAGACCCCCACAATCACTGGCCAGGGTTGTGGGGATGAGGCCCTTGTCCCCATCAACATGGGGACAAGGTGTTTTGGGGGGCTACCCCAAAGCACCCTCCCAATGTTGAGGGCATGTGGCCTGGTACGGTTCAGGAGGGAGGGGGGCCGCACTCTCGTCCCCCCCTCTTTTCCTGTGGCCTGCCAGGTTGCGTGCTCGGATAAGGGTCTGGTATGGATTTTTGGGGGGACCCCACGCCGTTTTTTTTTTTTGGCGCGGGGTTCCCCTTAAAATCCATACCAGACCTGAAGGGTCTGATATGGAATTTAGGGGGAACCCCACGTCATTTTTTTTTTTTTAATTTTGGCCGGGGTTCCCCTTAATATCCATACCAGACCTGAAGGGCCTGGTATGGAATTTAGGGGGACTCCCACGTCATTTTTTTTTTAAATTTTGGTTCGGGGTTCCCCTTTGGGGAATTCCCATGCCGTTTTTATCAATGAACTTCTATGTGTATTGTCGGCAATGCAATAGCCGCGGGTAGTTTTAAATGAGTTTTTTCCTTCAAAATGTCATTTTGCTGTCAGACTGTTCTAAACACAGGAAACATGCGCCCCTTTACAGGCATACTATAGACACCCCCCAGGTACGAAATTTAAAGGGATATTACACTTTTATTGTTTGACTTTAAGCATTATTAAAATCACTGCTCCTGAAAAAACGGCCGTTTTTAAAACTTTTTTTTGCATTGATCCATGTCCCCTGGGGCAGGACCCGGATCCCCAAACACTTTTTATGACAAAAACTTGCATATTAGCCTTTAAAATTAGCACTTTTGATTATTCATGTTCGTGTCCCATAGACTTTAACGGTGTTCGTGTGTTCGAACAAACTTTTTTCCTGTTCGCATGTTCTGGTGCGAACCGAACAGGGGGGTGTTCGGCTCATCCCTACTGCTGAGTGTCCTCTCCTTACACAGAATCTAGTTTGCATTTCATTCTAGTAACAAACCCATTTACACAACCAAATATTTTTCATACAAGTAGGCCCTAAAAAATGTTGGCAAATGCATATGGCCTAAACAATGGTGTTTTATAGGCCGAAAGAAAAATGTTTGATACAAACGAATAATGGGCCCATGAACATTAAATTTAGCCATTTTAAACTGTACAACACTTAAGAAAAGCATATGGAGCAGCACGAACGTAATAAAGACAAAAAGAATAGGAACACAGTACAACTACTTACTTTTTTGCAGCACTCTCCGGATCTTTCTGTACTGCTCGGGCTCTCTTAATTTCAGGTCCGACCACCGCTTCCTGAGCTGATCTTTCGATCGACGTACCCCGAAATTCCGGTGCAGACTCTTGACCACTTTCGCCATGATCTTGGCCTTTCTGATATTGGGGTTGGGGTAAGGTCCATACTTTCCATCATAGTCGGCCTTCTTCAGGATGTCCACCATCTCCAACATCTCCCCAAAGGACATATTTGTGGCCTTAAATCGTCTCCTTTTGGATCGGGACGTTTCCGGATCCGGGCTTTCCTCCTCCTCGTTGCTATAATTAGCACGCACCTGCTCTGACTCCGCCATGTGCTCTTCACCCACTGCGCCAAACGAAAAGGGGCAGGGAATAGACTAGAAAGAACGTCAGGGGCGGGCAGAGTTACACGCATGCGCAGTGTGTATAAAGCGTAACACGCGTGCGTATTACGTACGATCTGTGAGCGGAGGAAGGAGCATTGGAGGTGCCGATCGTAATAACGAAGGTAAGAGACAAACTTGGGCCTATACTGCTTCTAGATTGAGGCCTATATTGTAACAAGATTAGGAGAGTTTTGCCTGACATTAGGGTTTGTCTTGTGTTGTGTCTTGCAGTTAAAATGGATATCTTGAATGATACAGACTTCATGGCAATCTTCATTGACATGTTCAGGGAGCTGCCTTGTCTGTGGGAGATCAATCACCCACATTATAGGAACCAAACAAAGAGGAAGGCAGCGCTGGATCAATTGTTGGAAATTGGGAAGCAGGTGATCCCCATGGCAGACATCACATATTCGAAGATCCTAATTGGTGGCCTGAGGAGCACATATGTAAGGGAGCGCCAGAAAGTCCAGGATTCACAGAGATCCGGAGCTGCAGATGACATCTATGTCCCCAGGATGTGGTACTATGACAGGCTGCATTTTCTGGCAGGCCAGACTGAACCCAGGCCATCACTCTCCAGTCTTCCTTCCACGCTTCCTTCCCCCCCAGCTGAGGCTTCTGACGCCCAACCTGGGCCTTCCAGGCAACAACATGTGGAGGAGCCCAAATTGAGCCAGGTATAGCATTCCTCTAAATATTTCAGGTTGTCCAATCAATGATGTTAACTAGATGTTAGTTTGGAGTACTAATTTATGATTGTGATTGATGATGCAAAACATTAAACCATGTCCCTTTTTCATACACAGGGAAGTCTCAGCCAGGAGGTGGCCGGGCTGAGCAGGCTGCCTGATATGCAGGTCCCTCCCCTACACCTGCAAAGAGAAAGTGGCAGGAAGAGGAGTACCCTAGAGGAGGCTGCCATAGGCCTCTTTTGGAAGGCTACAGAGGCCCTGGGAGCACCACACACTGTGGAGGAGGACTTTGCTGGCATAATTGCCTGTAAAATGCAGCGGATGAAGGAGGGCCAACAACTCATGTGTGAGTCATTAATTTTGGAGGCTCTCAATAAGGGGTTGAGGGCCCAAATAACATCTGATACCCACCTTTGTGACCTCAAACATTGTCCTCCTCCTCCTCCAGGTCCTCCTCCTTCTCCTCCTTCTCCTCCTTCTCCTCCAGGTCCTATTAGTCCTCCTCCTCTAGGTCCTACTCCTCCTCCTGCCACATCTCCAACAGCAGAGCCACAGCCAGGAAGGAAGCATGGAAGGAAGACCAGAAAGTGATGGCCATGGGTTCAGTCTGGTCGGCCAAAAGATGCAGCCTCTTGTGGTACCACAGCCTGGGGACACAGATGTCATCTGCTGCTTTCCGGATCTCTGGGACTTCTGGACCAGACTGTACTCCCTTACATATGGACTCCTCGGGCCACCAATTTTGATGTTCAAGAATTGATGTCTGCCCTGGGGGTCCAAGGCTTCGCTAATTTCTCCTGTCTCTCCAGTGTTGCCTCCCTCTTTGTTTGGTTCTGAGCCCTTAATAAAGGATTTTTGGTTTCAATTATACTTGCCTATGTGTGTTTTCTTTCTAAAAGGACAGTTTGTTCGTGAGGATTCAGGTACATTTCAAAAATACAATGTGAAATTAACAAGGGACACCAACAGCAAACAATCTCCTTGAGATTAAATAATACAAGATAATAATGTTGTTGTGGTAACTTGACACACAAAACACACACAAAAATATTCTGGAGTAAAACTAAAAATAAAATAACACAAAGATCAGCCTTTGAAAAAATACAAACCTAAAATAAAAAATAAATATGCCTTTAAAAAAAAACAAAAAAAAAAAAAAAACAACACAAACATATTTTTGTCAGATGTGACAAATCAAAATATATTAAGGGAATCCCAATAAATAATAAAGAAATAAGTTTGTGAGAAGTCTGTGTGAATATGAGCAGCAAAATTGCTTAATTCTTCTCACATTATAAAGAAGAAGAGAGTGCGCTGTATTAAAATTTTTTTTACATTGCACCGTGATGAAAGTGCTGTATCCATTGCGAACGCTAAGTTTACCAGACCGAGCTGTTCCGTGTCGGAATTTCTTCTGAGCATGCGTGGCACTTTGCGCGTCGGAACAGGCCACACACAGTCGGAATTGACGCGATCGGATTTTGTTGTCAGAAAATTTTATAGCCTGCTCTCAAACTTTGTGTGTCGGAAAATCCGATGGAAAAATCCGACCGTGTGTACGGGGCACAAGAGTGCAAGTAGTAGATGTATGTTTCGCAGTGCATTTTGTCATATGGCAAACATGCTACAAATGCGCTAAAATGCACCGTGCTCCACTCCAAAAAAGGTTCTGGAGCTTTTTTGGGGTATAGTTGCACATAGGGCAACCTGTTCAATTGAATGCATGACAAGCGGGAACGCTTTAAAAACTAGCAAAAAAATTGCAAGCTGGAAAACAATTTCCTGCTATGCTCATTTGCTATATATAGCAAATATATATGTTTCCCCTTAAACCACTCAAGTGTTGCTTTAGCAGTGTGTTTGAAGTCATTGTCCTGCTGGAAGGTGAACCTCCGTCCTAGCCTCTAATCACACACAGAGCGGTACAGGTTTTGCTCAAGAATATCCCTATATTTAGCACCATCCATCTCTCCCTCAACTCTGACCAGTTTACCAGTCCCAACTGCTGAAAAACATCCCCACAGCATGATGCTGTTTCACTGTGGGGATGGTATTCTTTGGTTGATGTAATGTGTTGGGTTTGCGCCAGACAAAGCCTTTTCTTTGATGGCCAAAAAGTTCAATTTTAGACTCATCAGACCAAAGCACCTTCCTCCATACATATACATTTTGGGAGTCTCCCACATGCAATTTCACAAACTCAAAACATGCCATTTTATTTTTTGCAGAAAATAATGGCTTTCTTCTGGCCACTCTGCTATAAAGCCCAACTCTATTGAGCGTACGGCTTATTGTCGTCCTATGTACAGATACTCCAGTCTCTGCTGTGGAACTCTGCAGCTCCTCCAGGGTTATCTTAGGTCTCTGTGCTGCCTCTCTGATTAATGCCCTCCTTTCCCGGTCCGTGAGTTTTGGTGTGCAGCCATCTCTTGGCAGGTTTGCTGTTGTGCCATGTTCTTTCCATTTGGTTATGATAGATTTGATGGTGCTCCTAGGGATCATCAAAGATTTGGATATTTCTTTATAACCTAACCCTGACTTGTACTTCTCAACAACATTGTCCCTTACTTGTTTGGAGAGTTCCTTGGTCTTCATGGCAGTGTTTGGTTAGTGGTGTCTCTTGCTTGGGTGTTGCATGTGTGTATATGTAGTGACAGATCATATGACACTTAGATTGCACACAGGTGGACATAATTTCACTAATTATGTGACTTCTGAAGGTAAATGGTTGCACCAGAGCTTTTTATGGGCTGCATAAAAAAGGGGGTGAATACATACCCACATGCCAATTATCAGTTTTTTATTTCTGAAAAATAGTTTTATGTATATATTTTTCTCATTTTGCTTCGTCTATTGTGTTCTGATCCATTACATATAATTCAGATTAAAAAAACAAACTGAACTAAAGGCTGTAATGTAGCAAAATAGGTAAAAGGCCAAGGGGGTGAATACTTTTGCAAGGCACTGTATGCCATGCTATATATGTGGGGGTGAATGTGGCCCCCTTGGAAGTTTTGGGTAGTTGTGTGGGGTAGTAGTTTGCTGGTGAGGCACTGAATGGTATGACAGGGAATGTAGGCATATAGGTATTGTATGAGGGAGAATGGGGGATGTTTGTATTTTGAGGTAGATCTTTGGTGTAGATGTGGTGTTGATGGAATTATGAGGTGGCACATGGGAGATGGTTTGGCTCTGGCTGAGTCTGTCACCAGTGGATCTGAATTAATTCCATTCTTTTCTTGGCATTATTTACATTTCTCCCTTGGTTTAAAAACCTTGGGAAACCTAAATGGTTGGTTTCATTCTTCCCATTTATAGATTGGACACATGCCTCCATTTTGGCTTCATTGTAGTTGAGTGCACACACTCCCTTATCATTCTGCCGCATATTGGGCCCTAAGTGGATTCTTCAGAAGATCGCAGGTGAACCTGTATCTGATCATGATGTAAGTTGTCTAAGGTTATACTTGTAAAAAGTTTGGTAAAAAATTTGGTTTGAATATTTTCTGACAATGATATCATTATTTTGTAGACGTGGTACTTCCCTGATGAAGTACAATATGTAAGGCATGTTCAAAATGTGTTGGACTCTTCAAGTTGAAGCGGGCTGTGGTGATGTCATCCCAGTCTGCAGAGTACAACTGGTTGTACCACTGTTTGCTTGTTTTCATGTTTGATATTGTTGATCTCTTTGCGTCTTTTTGATATTAATAAAAAAACTTTTTGCACAATTCTTTTTTTGTCTATAAATTTGGTTGCAGACAAAATCTCATAAGTGGTATACAAACAATTTTCAATCCAAAAAATTGGGGATGGTGGCAACCGTCACTCGCATCTGAGTAGCAAAAGATCTATTGTTAATAATATATAATATAAGATTGAGATTGGATCAGGTAACACTGTCAAATGCCTTATGTACAATGTATGTGAAGTCTCAAAAGTAGGAGTTTCCAAGAATGTTTATAGGCATATATGTTAGCTTTCTAGGGTAGGGTGTGCTGCATGCTCAAAGTTGCCCAAAATATGTTAGGAATAATAACAATCTAGACTACTAAAATAAAGGCCGCTTGAGATTGATGTGTTGCATTAATCTATAGTAATGCCCTGTACACATGATAGGATTTTCCGACAACAAATGTTGGATGTGAGCTTGTTGTCGGAAAGTCCGACCGTGTGTATGCTCCATAGAACATTTGTTGTCGGAATTTCCGCCAACAAATATTTGAGAGCAGGTTCTCAAATTTTCCGACAACAAAACTTGTCGGAAATTCCGAGCTTGTGTACACAATTCCGACGCACAAAAGTCTCGGAATCAAGCAGAAGCACCGCACTGGCTATTGAACTTCATTTTTCTCAGCTCGTCGTACATGTTGTACGTAACATTGACATTCGGAATTTCCGACAACATTTGTGTGACCGTGTGTATGCAAGACAAATTTGAGCCAACATCCTTCGGAAAAAAGTCCACGGTTTTGTTGTCGGAAAATCCTATTGTGTGTACAGGGCATAAGAGTGCAACCCGCCAGAGCACCACAAGGACAAAGCTGCTGTCAGGATCTTTATAAACATGTTGTAATTCAAAAGGCAATGTATTGTGGAGGAAGATGGTGACATACCTTGTCTTTGAGGAATAAGCAGTATTAAAATATTGCTTAAAGGATTTGTCAAAAACATTTGCCAGGGTTCATCAAAGAAAAATTTGTCTCCTGGAGGAAAATAATATCGGCTTCAAGGATTGGCGAAAAGCCTTATTTTTATTTTTTTTTGTTATGGGAATGGAAGCCCTGTTTTGTAAGATAAATGTGATTGCCTTGATTACTTTTTTTTTTTTTACTATTGAAGAGGCAAAAAAGGACATTTATTAATATACACAGGATACAAAGCTACATTAAGTTTGGTCTTAAGCAAGGTGAGTGCCAATTCATCATGCTTACATAAGAAATCAGTGCATCAAAGAACTTCAATGTGAAAACAGGAACTTACTGTGTAAGTGATGATCCGTGCACACCGGCATAACATGTGCTGCTTCCACAGGAGTTTTGTGTTTTGCCTGTAGAAGCAGCTCAATGTTATCCTTTGTGTCCATGCACCTTAGGATGATTAGAGGCATATTTTAAGCTCAGCGTTTAGAAGCAGAAAAGAAAAACCCTTCTGGTTTGTGTTTTTAATTGGAGCATGCTGGCAGAAGCACTCCTAAGCTCTCCAAACTCCTGTACATAAACGCTCTATATGAGCTTTTTTTTCTGCCAAGGGAACTGGAGATTTTTTAAGCCCAGTGTTCATGGAGCCTTATACACACCAAACATTCCAGGTGACAGCTATGAAAGCTTAAAAGAATAGTACACATTTCAAATATATAACAAAGGCAAATCATTCTGAAACAATGTACTATGAACAAACATTGATCCTCTCTAAGCTATGCTTGTTCCTCTTGTCTCTCCTCTGGTTCTCCATTGACATGAGCCACTGCATATGTAACTTTTAAATAATTAAAAAATGCAGACATCTCAACTCTCCCACGAGTCTCCCGCATTTGGGTGCAGGCTCCCGAGTCCCCCGCGAGTGCAGGGCGATCTCCCGGCTGAGCCTGTCACTCAGCCACAGACAGAGCAGCCCCAGCGACTGAATGGAGTATGGCCGCTCGGGCTGCTCTGTCTGTGGCTGAGTGACAGGAGGCAGGGCCGGACTGGCCTACCGGGACATTTCCCAGTAGGCTGCCTGCCCTGGGGCCACTTTGGGCTAAGCTGTGGCTGCCTGTAGTGCTCCCCTCCCTCCTCCCCCTCCTCCTCCACTACATGTCACACACAGCGGTCAGAGCTGAGTGTAAAAAACTTTGGCCGTGATCTGACAAAAGCCCCGCCCTCCTCCTAGACCAGCTGGTGTGATAGACAGAACACTCTGTCTATCACACCAGCTGGTCTAGGAGGAGGGCGGGACTTTTGTTACAGTGCAGCCAAAGGTTTCACACTGAATTCCGAGACACAGTGGGGGATGCCTGCTGTGTGTAATCCAGGCACTGACAGTAGCGAGGCTGTGATTATGGGCACTATAAGGCTGCGATTATGGGCACTATAAGGCTGTGGTTATGGGCACGGTGAGGCTGCGATTATGGGCACTGTAAGGCTGCGATTATGGGCACTGTAAGGATGTGATTATGGGCACTGTAAGGCTGCAAATATGGGCTCGGTAATGCTGCAATTATTGGCACAGTGAGGCTGCAATTTTGGGCACGTGAGGCTGCAATTATGGGCACTGTAAGGCTGTGATTATAGGCACGGTGAGGCTGGGATTATGGGCATGGTAAGGCTGCAATTATGGGCATGGTAAGGCTGCAATTATGAGCATGGTGAGGCTGCGATTATGGGCACGGTGAGGCTGCGATTATGGGCACAGTGAGGCTGCAATGATGGGCACGATAAGTCTGCAATGATGGGCATGGTGAGGTTGAAATGATGGGCACGGTGAGGCTGCATTTAATTGGGGGGGTTTCATCGGCGGCGCAAAACCTCCCTGAAATTAATTTTGGCAGGTTGGGATGTCTGAAAATGGAATGGAAAGTTATAATTTACTAAAGTCAAACAATACACAGAATGGATTTACAGCCCTAATGTGTTTCACTCTTCATGGCCACTTAGTCATAGGGACCTTGAGAAGTGAAATGCATTGAGGCCAGTGGCATATCATCCATGTGTGCAGGGTGTTCACTGCAACCGGGCCCCCGAGGGGGGGTACTGTGACCCACACTGCACACATGAATGATTGTCCCTTGACAGCCGTGGATGATCAGTGCGGCGGGGGACAACTGTGAGAATCACTCTCCTTGTATAGCTTTTCAGCTGAGCTGACAGCTGCTTCTCCTTCTCTCCCTCCCGCGACTGTCAGTTTAAATGTCATACAGGGAGATCGTGCTCACAGCTGTCCCTCCGGCTGCACGATCATCCTGACTGTTCCCTGTGTCCTTCACCCCATGTCTTCCTCTGCCCCAGTGTCCTCCTCTGGCCTGCTGTGTGCTTCTCCTCCGCCCCTCGCAACCCCACAGCCAGCTTCCCCCCTCTCCTCTCCCGCCGGTTGCGGTGGATATGTCAGGATGGAGAGCAGAAACATAGTAACACAGTTTACTCTGCTCAGTTATCAGAGGACACTAGAGTGATCGGTAGCGATCGCTCTGTGTCCAATTCAGAACAGGAAGGGGCCGGTAAATGGCATATTTACCGGCCCCTTCCTGTTCTGAATTGGACACAGAGCGATCGCTACCAATCACTCTAGTGTCCTCTGATAACTGAGCAGAGTAAACTGTGTTACTCTGTTTCAGTTTATGAATGAACAGGAGATGCTGTGTCTCTGTCCATTTATCTTCAGTGCTGAGACTGCTGAGAATGGGACTGGGGAATCTCCGTCCTCAGTCCCTTTCTCTGTCTCAAAGGGGAGATGTCAGGGGTCTGTTTAGACCCCTGATATCCTACCAAAGCCCACCACCAAAAATTAATAAATGTTACAAAATTAAATAGTTTTACAAAAAAATATATAATAAAAAAACTGCCAACATCCCCCCACCCTACTGACACTGTCCACTGCCCCAACCCCCTCCCCCTCAAAAAGCATTGTGAAAAAAAATGAAAAACAAATGAAATTGTTAAAAAAACAAAATACATAAAAAACTATTGACATCATCTGCTGCTCTACTGACACCGTCCATTGCCCCATACCCCCCCCCCCCCACCTGCCAGAAGCAATGTGAAAAAAATATTCAAAAAATTATTTTAAAAAATATATATATATATATATATATATATATATATATATATATATTTTTTTTTAATAATAGATAATAAAATAATAAAAACAAAAAAACTAACTGACACCATCCACTGCTCTACTGACACTGTCCATTACCCCTTCCAATCATTATGAAAAAAATACTAAAATAAGTTGTAAAAAATAAAATTGTAAAAAATAATAAAAACAAAAAAATTCTGGCACTGTCCATTGCTCTACTGACACTGTCCACTGCCCTACTGGCACTATCCATTGGCCCCAAAATGCATTGAGCGGAAAAAAAACATGTAATTGAAAAAAATAAAAATAAAGAACTACTAACACCGTCCACTGCCCTACTGACACCACCCACCACCGTACACTCCACACTCCTCACCTGCACATTCTACCCACCTCCATACACTCTGCACTCCTCTCCTGCACATACTATCCACCTTCATACACTCCTCTCCTACACATAATAGTAACGTTGCACCGATACTGGTATCGGTGCCAATATTGGTATCAGTGTCGATACTAGGCATTCACACAAGTATCGGTACTCGTAAAAATGCACCGATACTTAAAGCTGATTCCTTCTGGCTCTGTTGTCATTGTGATTAGATGAGGAGGAGGACGTAGGATGACTGCATGGTCCACGTAGTATTGGGCCAACAGTGCTGAGTGTTGGGAGTGCTGTGTTTCTTCATCACTTAGGCTCATCCAGATGGAAATATTACACTGCACACTAATAGATGATGGAGACCCCCCTCCCTGCTCCTCCTCATCTTGATCTCCCTAAATGCCAGAAATAGGTATCGGTGAGTACTCGTACTAGTTGGTAAAAAAGTGGTATTGGTGCATCCCTAGTTAATACCCATCACCATACACTCCATACTCCTCTCCTGCACATACTACCCACCTCTATACACGACACACTCCTCTTCTGCACATACTACCCACCTCTATACACTACACACTCCTCTTCTGCACAAACTACCCACTTACATACACTCTGCACTCCTCTCTAGCACATACTACCCACCACCATACACTTCATACTCCTCTTCTGCACATACTAAACACTTCCATACACTTTGCACTCCACTCCTGCATATACTACCCACCACCATACACTCCGCACCCCTTTCCTGCACAAACTACCCACTGTTGTACACTCCGCACCCCTCTCCTGTACATACTACTACCCCCCATACACCCCACATCCCTCTCCCACTATTAAGTGCAATTTAAGCCATGCCCACAATTCACTGCATCAAGCTGCATGCTTCGCCTTTTTTTTAATCAATGCCTAGGGCCCACTTTTTATCTTGCACACGGGCCAACTGATTTCTTGAAACGCCTCTGATTGGGGCTGTTATGGCACCAAGTGAACTGTCTGTGCATTGTTGGGATTTATTAAATTGAAACTTGACTTTTATAGTGAGCGACTCTCTCCTTCATTTTTTACATATTGAAACAAGTATGGATTCAGGGTAGACAACAAAAACCCGAACAATTATTGAAAAATGGGATTAGCCAGTACATTTCTTAATGTAGCTGAACTACAAAATATAGTCAACCCTGTACAAAACCAGAATTACCCCCCATGGGTGGCGGATAATTTTTACATGCATAGAAATACATAGGGGGTTATTTACGAAAGGCAAATCCACTTTGCACTACAGGTGCACTGCAAGTGCACTTGGAAGTACAGTCGCTGTAGATCTGAGGGGAAGATCTTAAATGAGGGGAAGCTCTGCTGATTTTATCATCCAGTCATGTGCAAGCTAAAATTATGCACTTGTAGTGCAAAGTGGATTTGCCTTTCATAAATAACCCCTATAGTCTGTTAGAGTTGGACAGTAGTCCACAATACACATGCATAGTTTTGATGGAGCCATGGGGGAACAATTCCCAAAAGAATCAATGGCTCAATATTCTAGTATAGTTGTCATAAAAAAAAATATCATGTTATGTGAGGCTCTATATATAAATCAGCCAAGGTGGCAATTAAACTTGAAGTTTAAGATATCAATGTCCATAATACCCAATAAGGTCTCAACAAAGGTGTTCTGCTTGTTGTAGGCCTTCCAGGATGTGCATCACTTTCAGAAGATTCTTGACCATCTTTAAAGTGTTTCTGTCACGCATTTATTTGCGCTGCGCTCATTGAATCGTACCTGAAAGCCTTCTGAATCATCCAAATAGTTTCTGCGGGGCAATGTTCAAGCTTAAAGCAAAATTAGATGCAGATTGGTTGCTTTTTTCACAGTCATTTTTAATGTGACAGGTATAGAGTAAACATTTTCTCTCAACAGCATCTAGCGCCATGTCATCATTGTTCATGCATTGAAATCAATGAAAATCTATCAAAGGCACATTGCAGTGCATTTTAAAGGATAACTTCACCATTACAAAAAAGTAAATAAATGCACATTTTTGTTTGCAGGTAAAAAAGTCAGCTCTCCTAGCATTCTTCCAGTGATGTATTAGCTACTACCAGAGGAGATTACTGGCCTGATCATAGGCACCCATACCCCGCCGTGCTCTAGCAGTTACTGTTCCACTATTATTTGCCCCTGAGCCAGAGCTGTACAAGAGGCCTTCCTCTGCATGTCAGGCCCACTAATCAGGTACGTGACAAAGAATTTCACCCATGATCAGCAGATCATGGGTACAATACCAGCTCCTGCAGACTGTCTGTGTAGCTGTATGCCTGTACCATACCTCAGATACATGCAGGCAGTTACACACTAATGCCGCATACAGACGATCGGAATTTCCAACAACCAAACCGTGGATTTTTTACCGACGGATGTTGGCTGAAACATGCCTTGCATACACACAGTCGCAAAATGTTGTTGGAAATTCCGAACGTCAAGAACGCGATGATGTACAACACATATGACGAGCCGAGAATAATGAAGTTCAATAGCCAGTGTGGGTCTTCTGCTTGATTCCGAGCATGCGTTGAATTTTGTGCGTCGGAATTGTGTACACACACTCGGAATTTTTTTGAGAACCTGCTCTCAAACTTTTGTTGTCGGAAATTCCGACAGCAAATGTCCGATGGAGCCTACACATGGTCGGAATTTCTGATAACAAGCTCACATCGAACACTTGTTGTCAGAAATTCCGATCGTGTGTATGCAGCATAACAGTTAGCTCAATTAACTACCACAGCGCTCATCAGCTACCTAGTAGTTCATTGAGAACTACAAGCCATCAGCTGCAAAGGATGTCAGTACCTGTAATTCATTGATTAAAAGGGATCTGTGAATCAATTATGCGGCTGTGTGGGCAGAGCTATCTTTGAATTGTGACAGAAAATATAGGGAAAAGATCCCCCACAAGGAGGGGGGATTGGGAGGAGAGGCGCCAGATGCTGAAGATGTTACATGTTACACTCTAAATATGGGTGTAATATGTTCAGAAAGGTGAACTTATCCATTAATAACCATTGCAATGCACTTTAAACTGCACAGCAATGTGTCATAATGCATGTTAATGTGTGACATGATGCTCAGGTGTGTTACAGTGCATGTTGATGTGTTTCCAATTATTTAGAAAATGCATCAGGCAAAATAAACAAGGCGTAAAATTGAGATTTTAATGATTGGGTTAACATATACTATACATAAACAAATATAAAGTGAGTTTGGAATTATACATTTTGTGCAAAAAATAGTAGATACAATTCCCTTCACTAGGGTGCTAAATCTATTACTTTGCTACTTGATTTGGGGAGCCAGTTAGACCAACATGAGTATTTCTCAGAAAGATTTGTTCTTTCAAATTAAAAAATCAAGGGCATTCAGTTTTATGCTATGAAATCTTGCAGCAGAACTACATGCCTGTGTTGACCTTTTCTTAGTAGCTTCAAACATTAAAAAGTATTGAGTGCTTTTGCCTATATATATGACATAGCTAATTGCAACTAATGCAGAAAAACTACAGGAAGAAACAATAAATCATTAGTTTCATGGCTGTGAAAACAGCAACATAGAAAAGGGTTTCCTGCCACAGGAGTTAGAAATAAATTGTACTGATTAAATAAAAAAGTTTTTTTTTGTCCACTTTACCATGTTATTTTATTTTTTCTATTCCAAATCATTACTCCTCGATGCTTTTTTAACCCGCTTATAGTTCCACATTTGGGCTACATACACATGCTATTGTTTTTAATATCTACAGTGCCTTGCAAAAGTATTCACCCCCTTGGCTTTTTACCTATTTTGTTACATTACAGCCTTTAGTTCAATGTTTTTTTTTTTTATCTGAATTATATGTGATGGATCAGAACACAATAGTCTAAGTTGGTGAAGTAAAATTAGAAAAATATATACATAAAAATATTTTTCAGAAATAAAAAACTGAGCAGGACAATGACCCCAAACACACTGTTAAGGCAACACTTGAGTGGTTTAAGGGGAAACATGTAAATGTGTTCGAATGTCTAGCCAAAGCCCAGACCTCAATCCAGTGGCGGCCCATCCATATAGGGTGCCCGGGCGCCGCACCCCCTCCTGTAGTCACCAAAAAAAAAAAAATAATAATACATTTTAAAATGGCCCCTTTAAGAAAAAAAAAATCCTTTAACTAAGTGCACTAAGGGCGTCAGACACAGTGCACTATGGGAAGCACCACGTCAATGCAATCACAAGATTGCAGACGTGGCGCTTCATTTGAAGGATTTTTACCTGCTTTGAGGTGCAATACAAAGCGCCGAGCAGCTTTCACCTGTAGAATCACTACGGCGGGAGCATTGTTGTTTAAATCTAGCGGTTACTTCCAGGTTTCGTGATGAAAACCAGAAGTGACATCGGCAGCTCCGTTCTTCGGCCCGAGCGGAGCTGCTGGAAGGTAAGTAATGAGAGACTGAGAGCGTGCCACGCAGCATGAGGGATTTGGTTCAAAGGCAATCACAGATCGCTCGGGAGAGTCAGGACTAATAAAGAGACCACTACGCCAGGATTTTTTATATTTATATGCAAATGTTGTGGGAGCCTCTCTTTTTTAATGTTGTGCTTATAGTGTGCTGCAGACAGTAATGCTAGTCACCATTAGGGATGGGCGGACGGTTCAGCCCGAGCATAAGTTCGGGCCGAATGTTGGTTGTTCGGATGTTCGGGCGAACACCGAACAGTATGCGGTGTTCGGGGCAAATTTGAAAGCCGCCGGAACACCATTAAAGTCTATGGTACCTTAAAATGAAAAATTAAAAGTGTTCATTTTAAAGGTTTATATGCAAGTTATTGTCATAAAAAGTGTTTGGGGACCTGGGTCCTGCCCCAGGGGACATGTATCAATGCAAAAAAAAAGTTTTAAAAACGTCAGTTTTTTCAGGGGGAGAGTGATTTTAATAATGCTTAAAGTGAAACAATAAAAGTGAAATATTCCTTTAAATTTCGTACCTGGGGGTGTCTATAGTATGCCGGTAACATGGCACATTTTTCCCATGTTTAGAACAGTCCCTGCACAAAATGACATATCTAAAGGAAAAAAAGTCACTTAAAAGTACTCGCGGCTATAATGAATTGTCAGGTCCCGGCAATACAGATAAAAGTCATTGAAAAAACTACATGTGCCTATTGGGCATTTTTGGCGACTTGCACATACCATTACATGCCAAGAAGCTACTTATTTTTATGCTAAAAAGGCTGAAATCCCTATGGCTGAAGCTAATTAATGACTCTATACCACTGTATAGGCTTACCTTCGATCTTAGGAAATGGAATAAAACATTCCACAAAATCTGAGATAGATGGTTAGCCAGCCCTTTGACTCTCTCCTGAAAATGAATCCACCCTGCAGGTTACCTATAGGTCGTACCATGATTTTCAATTTTCCATATGTGGTTTTCCAATGTTGCTATACACTGGTTATAAGTTTAAACACTGATCTTATTGTGTAATTACTGTATGACTGATACGCCACCATTTGCTATATGAGCTTAATAAGTGCTGCTGTATACCAATGAACAACCAAGTTTTTGTTCTGTTGTTGTTTTTCTAATGTATGTTAGTTTTGTCTTAAACACAATAAAAATATCTAATAGAAAAAAAACGGCATGGGATCACCCCCAGTCCATTAACCAGACCCTTTGGGTCTTGTATGAATATTAAAGAAAACCCTGAACCAAAATTAAAAAAAAAAATTGCCTGGGGGTCCCCCCAAATTCCATACCAGGCCCTTCAGGTCTGATATGGATATTAAGGGGAACCCTGCACCAATTTCTTTTAAAAAAATGTCGTAGGGGTCCCCCTCAAAATCCATACCAGACCCTCCAGGTCTGGTATGGATTTTAAGGGGAACCCCGCTCCAAGATTATAAAGAAAATGGCGTGGGGGTCCCCCAAAAAATCCATACCAGACTCTTATCCGAACAGGCAACGTGGCCGGCCACAGAAAAAGAGGGGGGGACAAGGGAGCGCCCCCCCTCCTGAACCGTACCAGGCCACATGCCCTCAACATGGGGAGGGTGCTTTGGGGTAGCACCCAAAGCAGCTTGTCCCCATGTTGATGGGGACAAGGGCCTCATCCCCACAACCCTTGCCCAGTGGGGGAGTCTGTGGGCTTATCGGAATCTGGAAGCCCCCTTTAACAAGGGGACCCCCAGATCCCACCCCCCCTGTTTGAAATGGTAACGGGTACATTGTACCCGTACCATTTCACAAAAAAAGTGTCAAAATGTTAAAAGAACCACAAGACACATTTTGGGACAAAGCCATGGGGAAGTCCCCATGCATCAGAGGGGGGCAGGGCAACCCGGGTACATCACTGTGTGGCCCTGCCCTCAGTTATATAAGAACTGTCACCCAGGAGGACGCATCAGACGGTGGGAGCCTTCCATGGAGGCGGATTGGTGGCGGCCTATGAGGTTTTTTCTTTTTTTGGTCCATCAGCAAAGCGAGAGAAGAATGGACTTAATGGGACATTTTTATTTTTTTATGTTTTAAATGTCCCAAAGTGTGCCTTGTGGTTTCTATAACATTTTTACACTTTTTTGTGAAATGGTATGGTACAATGTACCCATTACCATTTCAAACAGAGGGGGCTGGGATCTGGGGGTCCCCTTGTTAAAGGGGGCTTCCAGATTCCAATAAGCACTTGGCCCGCAGACCCCCACAACCACCGGGCAAAGGTTGTGGGGATGAGGCCCTTGCCCCATCAACATGGGGACAAGGTGCTTTGGGGGGCTACCCCAAAGCACCCTCCCCATGTTGAGGGCATGTGGCCTGGTACGGTTCAGGAGGGGGGTGCTCTCTCGTCCCCCCTCTTTTCCTGCGGTTGCGTGCTCAGATAAGGGTCTGGTATGGATTTTTTGAGGGACCCCCACGCCATTTTTAAAAAAATTTTGGCGCAGGGTTCCCCTCAAAATCCACCCCTGAAGGGTCTGGTATGGATTTTGAGTTTGGTTTGGGGTCCCCCTTAATATTCATACCAGACCCAAAGGGCCTGGTAATGGACTGGGGGGGGATCCCATGCCATTTTTTATCTGTATTGCCGGGACCCAACCATTCATTATAGCCGCTAGTACTTTTAAACGACTTTTTTTTTCCTTTACAAATGTCATTTTGTGCAAGGACTGTTCTAAACATGGGAAAAATGCGCCACTTTACAGGCATACTATAGACACCCCCCAGGTACGAAATGTAAAGGAATATTTCACTTTAAGCATTATTAACATCACTGCTCCCGAAAAAACGGACATTTTTAAAACTTTTTTTTGCATTGATACATGTCCCCTGGGGCAGGACCCGGGTCCCCAAACACTTTTTATGACAATAACTTACATATAACCCTTTAAAAGGAGCACTTTTGATTATTCATGTTCGTGTCCCATAGACTTTAACAGCGTTCGTGTGTTCTGCCAAATTTTTTGCCTGTTCAGTATGTTCTGGTGCGAACCGAACCGGGGGTGTTCAGCCCATTCCTAATCACCATTACCCCAGGATTTTTTATATTTATATGCAAATGTTGTGGGAGCCTCTCTTTTTTAATGTTGTGCTTATAGTGTGCTGCAGACTGTAATGCTATTTCGCACCTCCTCCAACATATCTGATTTCTGGCAATAGCTGGAGCAGCTTCCACTGATCTGCATAGATTTTTTTTTAACATCATATGGCTCTCTGGCCGTTATCAGAAGCACATGTAACATCAGAGACAGGGAAGGGTTGCTGCAGCTTCAGGCTGGAATTGCATAGGCTCTGAATGCCGGTTCACAAGAGCGCGATGCGGGAACCAGCGCAATTCCAGTGCCGGATCCCGCATCGCATAGAACTCGCAGGCAGTTCACACTGCCCTATGCGATCCGCTGCAGGTGTCAATAGAAAGTTAATGACACCCCCAGATCGGTTCGCATTTCGCAGTGCGAACTGTGATTTCGTACAGGAATCGGATCGCATGGATGTGAACATCCATGCGATTCGATTCTGGTGCGGACAAAAAAAGGGTCCTGCACAATTTTGATCTGAATGCGATGCAAATTCAACTATACAATCTGTATGGCTGAATTCGGATCGCACAGACATTACATGTGATCTGCACAGCAGTGCGGTGCCAATCACATGCGATGCCTGACGTCGCACCAGTGTGAACCGGCACTAAGTGTTGGAATCAACTGAAGTATTATGTCTGCATAGCATTATTTTCCCTCTCAACCAGTCTCTGTAGTGTCAATGTGGGGGAAGTAATTGTCACCGGATGTTCTTGTTTGTGTCCCCACTGGTGAGATTTTCCATCATTTCTGACAAGAAGTGAGGTGAAATTTTTGAAATGGGGACACAGACAGCAATAATGACATTCCCTGCTCTATCCAAGATAAAATAAAAGGTATTCAGCCAGTGGTGTAACTAGAACCTTCACAGCCCCGGTGCAAGAAACCATGAAGGGATCCCCTGACTCCCAGCTGGGCCCCTCCCCTCAGAGCCTGGTGGTGGAATGCCAGGGCCCAGTCGCAAGTGCGACCATTGTGACCCTGGTAGTTCCACCACTGGTGTCAGTAGTTTTCTTTTTTGTTTTTGCCAATCTGTGAGGCTGTGCTATATACCATGATCTGCGAGGCTGTGCTATATACCATGATCTGCGAGGCTGCGCTATATACCACGATCTACAGAGTGGGTGGATTCTATAAGGGGTGTGGTTTGAGAAGTGGGAGAGGTCAAAAACTATGGGCGGGGTCTGGCAGCCCCCATCCAAAAACTTTACCAGCCGCCACTGCCTCAATCCAATAGAAAATCTGTGGTCAGACTTAAAGATTGCTGTTCACAAGCGCAAACAATCCAACTTGAAGGAGCTGGAGCAGTTTTGCAAGGAGGAATGGGCAAAAATCCCAATGGTAAGATGTGGCAAGCTCATAGAGACTTATCCAAAGCAACTTGGAGCTGTGATAGCCACAAAAGGTGACTCTACAAAGTATTGACTTTAGGGAGGTGAATAGTTATGGACATTGACTTTTTCTGTTATTTTGTCCTATTTGTTGTTTTTAGTTTTTTTTATTGTGAATCAAACATCTTCAAAGTTGTGGGCATGTTCTGTAAATTAAATGATGCAAATCCTCAAAAAATCCATGTTATTTCCAGGTTGTGAGGCAACAAAACATGAAAAATGCCAAGGGGGGTGAATACTTTTGCAAGGCACTGTATATTTCAAAGTCTTATAAAAATTGAATTATGTTCATTGTCCTATAACTGTTTCCCTCCTTCATTAGCTGCATCTCCTCAAGTCCTTTGAAAAAGACACCTATCCTCTCTTGAATTCACTGACCTTACTGTTACAGGGAAGAAAATCTTGCTTTTTTTCTGCTGTCCCACTGGGGTTCTCTGTATGGCAAATTTCACTCTGCAAATCCTTTCAACCGACACTTTAAAGCAACATCTAACACATATTCAGCTTTTTCGAACTTGCCTGGGTTTTCAGAGGCCTCTGGCTCAGATTTTTTCTCCTTGTTAATTCAAACATATTAAAACCTGTTCTTCTTGTATGATTTTTACTTGACACACACCAGACACCTACTTTTAACTCTACAACTGCTGCATTTTTCCACAATTAACAATAAAAGATAGTTATATGATACCTTTTTTACTTCCCTAACACTGTTTAAAGTGCAATCTCACACAGAAAAAAAAGATTCATGCACAAAAAATAATAATTCACGTTCAGAGTGATGTCATCAGACTGTAGGAAGTGTTCCAGGTCTCTAGATAACCTTCTGACTAATTTAAAGTGGGAGTAAACTCCCATGGATAATTTGTACCTATAGGTAAGCCTGTAGCAAGGCCTTAAGGAACAGCATACCATACTGTGCATGTGCAGGAGTGACATTATCGTGGATTGTCCAATCAAAAGTCCGTAGCCCACCAACCCGGAAGGGAGACCGGGTAAAGATGGAAGCAGTGGCGCTCGGTGCTCAATATTTTGGGGGGGGGCGGCAAACATACCTGTCCCCCCCCACTCGCTCTACCAAAGCCGCCCTCCCCTCACCGCGGGAAAGGGATGGGAAGGCGGTGATCAGTGGCCTTACCTTAGGCTGCTCCTCACTCCAGCTTGTTGTGAGCCGTTGCTTCTCCTCTCAGCTGAACAGGAAGATGGTCCTGAGACCTGATTGGGTCTCAGGACCCGCTTCCTGATTGGCTGGGAGGAGCCACAACTGGATAGGGCTCCATCTCTAATCACGTGCTTAAAAAAAAAACCCATTGAAATCTAATACGTCTGGCGCCCTTCATGTAGATTAAGGGCTGGGCGCATGGATTAGGGGGAATGTGACCCTGCGCATCTAATGGAGCGGACGCCACTGGATGGAAGCCCTGTCAATAGTGACAGCGTGCCGCTGGAGGTCTTAGTTTTAAGGTACATTTCACATAATGTGCTAGTATGCGATGCATACTAGCACATTATAACTTTGCATTTCAGGTTTTAAAAAGAAGCCAGTGGTTTACTACCGCATTAAGGTAAAAATAAAAACTTGGCCTAAAATTAAATCTAAGGTGACCCTGAAACCATGGACACTCTGAACATTATGAAAAAAAAAGGATAAGCTACTATGGTCTTGAGCTGTGGTCAATTTCCTCCCGCACCTAACTGTTGGCCCATTACTATAAGGGGGAATATCAATAAGAAAATGAGGTAGGAAGGAGTGTTCAAGAATTTATTAACATATATCAACATAGAAAAATAAAAAACAAATAGATCTCAACACACCTACATGAGTTAAACTACAATTATTTTATTTGCCTTAAAAAAGCGATATACATAGAAAAACACCAATCCCTATATCCCCCTATATTTTAGGCCAGAGGGGGAAGCCCCCAAAAAGAAAGGGGGGTTCTCCTCTGTGGTCTACCCCCCGCCCAACAACTAAAAACACACAAACTGCGTAAATGGTGTAAATGGGAAAACCCCTCACAAAAAGGGACACACAAATCACACAGTCTGATAACTCAGCGTTTGAAATAGTTCTGCCTACTTTGAACAGATCTGCACATGTTTTAATAGACTCGGATGTAGTCTGAGTGTGTATGATCTGTACCCGATGTGCCTGACATTCTAAATCAGATGTTAGGTATGTCAGGTGGGATGTCAATGTGATATGATGTGATGTGGCTGCGGGATCGTCTGGGTGCAGACAATCTCAATGGGGATTTGGATCTTTAATTGGAGCCTAAATAGCCCATACACAAACCGATTATTGTATGGGTCTATTTAGGACTATGTGGAGAATAGCGAATAGGGATTGATACTGGCTTATAGCCAAGGATCCCATTCCCATTAGCACTGAACACATATGAGAAGACCATATAGAATAAAAGTCCTATAGGGCAATCAAGCTAAAATATCCTGCATTAGTAATACTCCCACACAGCATTTAGATGCAGACATAGACTGTCACTTGGTGATATCTACCTTATATAATAATTGTTTTTTTGTGCAGGGCAGCACACCACTATATGTTTTTAATCTTGAAACTTTAAAAGAATTCCACACCTGGGGTGAAGTAACAAATAGGTTAATAACACCTGGTACTCATCTTAGATAATTAGGAGTGATCTGTGGTTTTGTATTTAATGGGCGACGGCTGACTACTCCCTTAGTTCTACTTTCAATAGATTTTTATTGAAGTTTTAACATTGGAAAAATCACATGGTACAGCGAAGGTATATAGCAATCAGATAATAAATCAACTGTGTGCAACAAAGCCAGAAAAAACAAGGTCCTACGTATAGAGCAAAGTCAAGGAGCATTCTGCATCATTATTTGCGAAATGGTGGAACTCCTCAGTCCCAACACCCCTAATGGGAACTAACTGTGTTGGGGTCTGAGGAGTGTCACCCCCTCCCAGGAACCGCTCTCTCAATTATTGTTCGCTTCCCGGCTGTCTAGCCAGGGCCGCTTGTTCGGTGAGGACCTGTTAAAAAAGCCTGTAGGAGTCTGGGTACATCCCCAGATTTGCACATACAGCTCTGTAGCATTTAATATCTGTGACCTCGACTAGAACCATGCTGTACTTATATATCAAACCAAGACAATAAAGGGATAGCAATAGATAGAAAAAAGAATAGGGAGGAAAAGGAGAGAGAGATAGAGAGATGTTGAGAAAGTAACCTAAGACAGAGTGGCGATCACTCCTCTGCGTTCAATTAGGAGGTGAAACACGATTCAGTGGCCCGAAAATGTATTTGACCCAGGGTTCTCAAACTGCATCGTTTCTGTCTACCGTGTCCAGAAGGATGCTGTCTGTTTTTTCCAGAGCCATAATCCAGTTTATTTTTTGTTTAACTAACATAAATGAGACTGTGGGCTGTTTCCAAGCTCGAGCTATTGTTATTTTAGTTCCGAGAAGGATGAACCTGATAAGATTTTGTGCTAATATTCGGTATACCCGGGTTGGGGAAGTTTAATAAAGCGTATTGTGGAGTTTTCGGGATAGGTATGTTCGTAATTTTCCTATTAAAATGGAATATTTTGTTCCATAAGTCCCTGATTTTGGGGCATTCCCACCAGATATGGATCATGGAACCAATATGTCCGCAGTTACGGAAGCATAAGGGGGATGCATTCGGTTAGATTTTAACTATCTGCGTGGGAACCATATATCATCTCATTAAAATTTTTAAGTTAGCTTCAACTAATGCTATTTTGAGAATGCCTTTTGAAGCAGCAACAGAAGCTCTGTGCCACTCATTCAGGGTCCATTCTTGTTGTAGATCAGCCTCCCATTCTCGCAAAAAAGCGTTTTAGATACAGCTCTAGCAAGTGCCCAGTAAATCACAATTATTCCCCCTCTCTACTCCATGGCTTGACCACACCATAGTTCATATTCCGTGATGGATAGAGGTTTGTGAATGGAGAACCGTAGAGATCTGATAAAATTGGATATTTGTTGGAATATAAACCTTTCCGTTTCTGGCATGTCAAGTTTACTGGTGCAGTGGGCGAAGTTAAGAGAACCAGTCAGGTTTACAAAGTGGACGATCTGTAAAGCCCCTTATCCAGCCACCATTGGAAGGCTTTAATGTCCTGTCCGGGTGGAAAAAGGGGATTTCTGAAAATGTGGGATAGAGGACGCCAGTGGGAGATCAAGTGCGAATTGTTTTTAAGGGAGTCCCATAGTGTTAAGGAATAAGAAAGTGTGGGTGCTAGGATGGCCGACCTGGTCTTGGGTGAACACCAAAGTATATAGTCTACAGTGTAGTGTGGGATAGCCTGTCGTTCCATATGCACCCAATAAGGGTGAGCGATTTTAGAATATATATGTATGTTTGGCACACCCACCCCGCCCTAGTCTCTACTTTGGAAGAGAGTCCCCTTGGCAATTCTGTGCCCTTTGGCACCCCATATAAATTTTACAATTTTCGATTGGAAATTCCGGATACGTTCCCTAGGGATGGGGATAGGTAAGGAACTGAAGAGATACAGGATGCGGGGTAGTAGGGTCATTTTCACCGAACTCACCCTGCCTAACCAGGAAAGGCCCAGTTTGTCCCATGTTGAGAGATCTTCCTCCAATTTGTGAAAGATT
The DNA here is from genome assembly GCF_042186555.1 of Aquarana catesbeiana. NCBI lineage: Eukaryota > Metazoa > Chordata > Amphibia > Anura > Ranidae > Aquarana > Aquarana catesbeiana. The sequence goes on from NC_133330.1 coordinate 206,830,256, forward strand.
GCAAGATAGTTAGAAAGTTGTTTTTAAGCTGAGAGACCAGCTGAGCTGGTAGATTAATATTGAGGACGTCGATAGCCCTCCTGATCTGATCCGGTCCCTGTCGCCTGGGAATAAAGCCAACTTGGTCTTTATGAATGTAAAGGTCAATAAAGTTGGAAATCCTGTCAGCTAAAATTTTTGTTAGAATTCTAAGATCATTGTTGATCAAAGATATGGGCCTATAATTGGAGGTGCAACTGGGGTCCTTTCCTGGTTTAGGGATCACTGTAATGAATGCTGAGTTTGAGGCTTTATCAAGGGGTGCTCCAGATCGGAGATGATTAAAATAGCGAGCTAAGTATGGGGAGAGTATTGGGGAAAAATGCTTATAATACGAAACAGAGAAGCCGTCAGGGCCTGGGGCCGAGTTGTTTTTAAGGTTTTTAATAATCTGCGCTACTTCTTCCGTGGAGATTGGAGCCTCCAACTCATCTCTGTGCTGTTCCCTGATTTTCAGGATCTTCACTGATCCTAAAAAGGAGTCTATGATGTCAGGAGAAGTTTCCTTCCCCATCTTGCTGTACAGAGTGCGATAGTAGTCATGAAAGGCTTCCATTATTTTTTTGGGGTTCTGTGTGAGGGACCCGTCATTTAATTTTATTTTAGGGAGTGCATGGGTTCTGAGTTTAGGGGTTAATCGTCTCGCTAATAAAGAACCTAGTTTATCTTTATGGTGGTAAAATCGACCCCCCTCCCATCTGAGGCTCTTTTCCGCTATTGTGGTGAGGGCTAGGTTCAAGGCTGTGCATGCTGATTCCAGCCTTTTTGTGGTGCTGTAGGAAGGTTGGGATTTATGTAATTTGCTTAGGGAGGAAAACTCCCTCTCTAACCTATCAAATATCCATCTTGCGAGCCTTGCGTATTCTAGAAGAAATTTGGATTAGGCTACCTCGAATTGCAGCCTTATGAGCTGCCCACAGAGTGGATGGGGAGATGTCGTCGGTGTCATTTAGAACGCAGTATTCCTGAATGTGCTTTTCGATTTCGCTAACATGTGTGGGAGAAGGGAGTGGTCTGACCAGGCAGAGTTCCTAATGTCCGACCTATGCACCAGCGGAACATATTGTTGTAGAATAAAAAAAGGTCTATTCTAGAAAAGGATTCATGCGGGTTGGAGTAGTGTGTATAGTCCCTCGCCTTTGGATTCATTTCCCTCCAGATATCCACCAAACCGTGATGGAATATCTGCCTGGCCACATTAAGACTCTGCTGGTAGGACAAACCCGGGGGATGGGATTTATCGATTCCTGCATCGAAAGCTAGGTTGGAGTCTCCTCCATAAATGACTAGGCCTTCAGTATGCGGTGCTAGTGTGTGGAAGAGGGATTTATAGAACTTAATCTGCCCCTTGTTTGGCACGTAATATGAAACAAGGGAATAAAGTTGTTCGTCTATGAGGACCTTCACCAGCAAAAATCTACCCTCCGGATCCCTGAATTCAGATACCAGGGAGAACTGAGTTTTGCGAGAAAAGAACAGGCCAACGCCTTCGGTCTTATTGTCAGAGTTTGCTAAATAAAATCTGGAGAATTTGGCATGAATTAATGAAGGGGTATAGGATTTAGGGAAATGGGTTTCCTGCAAGAATAGTATGTCTATTTTTTGGATATGATAATGTTGGAAGATTTTCATTTGTTTCACAGGGGAATTAAGTCCCTGAACATTGTGGGTGACAATGCGTAGAGCTGGTCTATGTGTGGTGGGGTCAGCCATGGAGCAGTATAGAGGGGCAAGCGGGTGATCCCCGGCCACCTACCTTCGTATCCATGGTGAGTTCCAGAGCTTGAGCTACGAAAAGGTTTACCATGTCATCCAACCGGATCCTGCAAAGGAGCGAGACCACTGCCGTCACTGAAAGAAAAGTTAGAGAGGTGAAAGAGAGAAAAGAGAGAAAGAGAACAGGGAAGAGAGATGGTAGAAATGATCTCCGGGGGAGAGGGGAAATCATACCCGTCCCACCCAGAGATACAATCATGGTGTCCCCCCTCTGGTGGGGGATTTCCCCACCAGAAGCGGAAAAACCAAAACGGTTAACGGCTCAGAGTACGGGAGGAGGTGCATTGGACCCGCTCCGTCCTCCGTGCCCCTAAATTCTAACTAGTAAAAAGTAAGATAGAGTTAAAAGCACAAGCAATCAGGGTGTCTGACCCGTATAACCTCAAACAGATAGGTCAGAAACCAGGGGTAAATCAGGGTGTGGGCAAGGGAATTGGGGTATGCAAGAGAATGAGTAACAAACAACGTGGGACTGTGATCTGTGATTCTGGTCGTGAACCAGCCATGGGAGCCCAGATGGGGAAATCAGACAGAACATAGGGAGAAGGGAGGAGGGGGAGGGAAGCCCCATGGTTAGTTACTGATCCGCACCTATGGTGACGAGAGGGGGCTAAGAAAGTTCCCTCTAGGTGCTCGATGCAAGTGCCCCTGGTCCAGAAAAAAAAATATTAAAAGACAATCTGAAGAAATTTTCTTCCGACCTAGCTGAAGTCCGCTTCGTTTGACAGATTTGATATCGGTCGAATTTGGGGACTTGTAGGGAGTCCAGGGAGTCTCAGGAGGTGCCATGGCCAAGGAAAGGAGAGTCTCCACAAAGTTTGCGTAAGTTCAGATGTCAAGGAACATGGCAGAGAAAACCATAGGGGGTGGAGCCCAAGTTGCCGGAGGAGCAAAAGCGCTGTGAAGTAGAAATCCAGTTGGGTGTTGATGCCTGGGAGTCCGGGTGTGACCGGGCCCAAAGAAATGTGTGTTTGGAGAAAGGGGAAGGAGTTCCTCTAAATCATGGGGGAAGTCCTTCCTTGGCTTTCTTGTTCCTGGGCTTCATCCAAAGAGAGGTGATGGGGCTAGATGGAAGCGGTCGTTTGGTCAAGCCGGACACAGAAGTCTGCATTGGAAAGGGTGGGTCCTTGGGAAGTAATCCCAGTGTCTGCAGCAAGTGTTCTCCTTTTTGGAATGTGGAGAATCTGAAGGATTTACCATTGAAATCAAATTTTAGGCTGAAGGGGAATAGCCACCAATCTTTGACATTCTTCTGTGTCAAAACCGTCAGAAGGGGGTTTGAGTGCCCACCTTTTCTGAATGGTGAAGGGGGAAATGTCCGCGTAAATTTGGATAGAGTGTCCCATCAGTTGGATGTGTGGGGTAGTGCGGGCTCTTCTCATCACCTCCTCCTTGACATTGTAGTAGTGTGGTTTGACGACAATGTCACGTGAGAGGCCATCCTGGCGGGGAGGTCCCAGGGCCCTATGAGCTCGATCAAGCTCCAATTTGTGAGCACGGATGTCAGGGATGAGGCTTTTGATAAGCGTGTGTACTGCTTCAGGAACGTCCGTGACAGACTCAGGCAGTCTAAAATTAAGTCTCCTGGACCTGTTTTCGAGGTCATTGCTTTTTGCCATGGCCCGCTCTATTTGGTCGTGCAGTTCTTGAAAACGATCAGTATTTTGGTGCACCCGGTTGATCGTGGCATCCACTTTATTTTCAATGCTGTCGATGCGAGTGCCTAGAAGTTGGAGGTCCGCTTTAATATCGGAGGTAATTCTGGCTGCGGTCTGTGTTAAGCCCCTATCTAGCATCCCTGCAAATTTTGTGGCCATAAAAGTAATGTCCTGGGGCTTTGAGGCGAGTTGATCAGTCCCCTGACATAAGACATTAGGCCTGTTAGTGTGTGCTCCTGAGGATATGAGCCCCTGTATGTCATCCAGGGTTTGGTCCAGAAGTGAGACTGTGGTGGCTGGGGATAGTGGGCCTCCTTACATAATGGGTGAGGGGGCCTCTCCACATACCTCCTCATGTAAAGTGTCCCTCCATGAAGCTGAGCAAGGGATCCCTGTGTGAGCCACGTGAGGTGGCTGATCCGCCACCATCTTGGATTTTCAGCCGTTCCAGGGGAAGCCTCCGGGAGTGTTATTAGGGCTCGTACTGCCTCTGAATATGTCCTCACAATGTTCTCGAGGTTTCCTGTACCCTCCAGTCCCGGTCAAACAGCATGTGGGCTAGTGTGCTTGTTGCAGGGGGCGTGAGTTGCTCGGAGCGGGACGGAGCTCCGTGTTCAGGCAGCCATTACACAGAGCGCCGCACATGCGCCTTACTCCCTTAGTTCTGAAGAAGTTCTGGCCCCTTGGAATGAAACATGTAAACTCTACGCTGGGACAAGCACCCCTGTTTCTTTACCTACCATAGCTCAACCCCACTAACAGTAAGGACTTAATGACGGCAATTATGATGCACAAACCTGAAGAAATATTTCCGCCTGGATGAACTTTCTACAACCACCCCCTGAATGACTCCCTATCACTCCCTAAAGGATTTGGAAAAAGAGGATTGGTGACAGGATATTGTAACTCCCACAGGAAAACTAAAAATGCCCTCCTTCTATTGCTACACACTGTGCTAACAGAAGGGAAAACGCATGCGTTTGCAAATGCATGCGGACTAAACCCCTGTTTTTAAAGCATAATGTTAGACAGGTTAATTGGTTGTCTGCGAGCTGGTGGTAAGTAAGCGTGGATTTTTTCCTGGGCATTCCCCAGACTTTGTTGGTATCTGTTTGTAGCCTTCCAATGCCGCTTACTGCGATAGCCAGCTATAAATGAGGGTGGTGGCAAGTTTTTTGTGATCACGTTGGTGTGTGTATTGGTCCAGCAATGCACCAGCACCTTTGCAGCCATTGTGCTACCTGCTGGGTGTTTGGTGTGCTCCTGTACCTTTAAGAAGGGGTAGGCTCCCCTTCAGTCCACCTGCCCTCATTTATCCATCAGAATGTATGTGCCTTCACTGTGGAGACACTCATATTTTAGTGTTAGGACCACAGATATCAGGGTGCCGTGACGAGGCTCTTTGGCTTACGCATGCGTTTGCAAATGCGTGTGGACTAAACCCCTATTTTTAACGCATAATGTTAGACAGGTTAATTGGTTGTCTGCAAGCTGGTGGTAAGTAGGCTTGGATTCTTTCCTGGGCATTCCCCAGGCTTTGTTGGTATTTGTTTGTAGCCTTCCAATGCTGCTTACTGCAATAGCCAGCTATAAATGAGGGTGGTGGCAAGTTTTTTGTGATCACGTTGGTGTGTGTGTATTGGTCCAGCAACGCACCAGCACCATTGCAGCCATTGTGCTACCTGCTGGGTGTTTGGTGTGCTCCTGTACCTTTAAGAAGGGATGGGCTCCTCTTCAGTCCAACTGTCCTCATTTATCCATTAGAAAGTATGTGCCTCCACTGTGGGGACACTCATATTTTAGTGTTAGGACCACAGATATCAGGGTGCCATGACGAGGCTCTGTGGCATACGCATGCGTTTGCAAATGCATGCGGACTAAACCCCTGTTTTTAACGCATACTGTTAGACAGGTTAATTGGTTGTCTGCAAGCTGATGTTAAGTTGGCTTCGATTTTTTTCCTGGGCATTCCCCAGGCTTTGTTGATAAAACAAGGAAACAACCAACAGAAAAGGAACAGCTTCTTTGAACATGTAATCAATTGGATACACATATACAGATCGATCCCGATCCAATGTTTGAGCGATCTCTGTATAAGCACCAGATCCGTGAGTAACCCACACTGAAAGATTACCTGCAGGTTGCAGGAACCCTGTCTGTGGTTACATTATATGTATCTGTGAGAAATGTTCAATCTTTATTACAATATTTACGAATAGGGATGAGCTTCGTGTTCGAGTCGAACCCATGTTCTACTCGAACATCAGCTGTTCGCTCGTTCGCCGAATTGCGAACGATATGGGCCGTTTGCACCAAATTCGTGTGGTGCGTCACGGCCCATAATTCACTGCGGCATCGCAGTGCATTGATGGCAGATGATTGGCCAAGCATGCACTATGACACGCATGCTTGGCCAATAACAGCACTGTCTGTAGAGAGAGCTGTAATTGGCCAAAGCCAGGATGGCTTTGGCCAATTATAGCTCAGGGGGTTTAGTACACGCCCCACACTATATAAGGCCGCCTACACGGCGGCCCTGTGTAGTGTGTGTTCCCGGCGTTGAGAGACAGAGAGACAGTGTCATTTGATTTAAGTTAGATAGATTAGGTAGGACAGTCAGTGAGTTAGCCGCACTTACAGTGCATTGTGTGTATATATATATATATATGCATCCCAGGTGATGTGTGTGTGTGTGTGTGTGTGTGTGTGTGTATATATATATATATATATATACACACACACACACACACACACACACACACACACACACACACACACTGTATTCAGTTTAGCCAGATCCGTTCCTGTTATTATCTTCCTACTGACAGGCAGGCTTGCGTTGTCACAGTATTTACAGCTACCTGAAGAAAATTGCTGGTGTTCTTCTGATCCTATTAGTACCACAGTCAGGCAGCTAGACTATTTACAGTTAGTGTAGTGCGTCCTCTGCACAGTGTTCAGCTAAAGCTACAAGTTAGTTTAGTGTGACCTCTGCACAGTGTTCAGCTAAAGCTACAAGTTAGTGTAGTGCGTCCTCTGAACAGTGTTCAGTAAAAGCTACAAGTTAGTGTAGTGCACAGTGTTCAGCTAAAGCTACAAGTTAGTGTAGTGCGTCCTCCTCACAGTGTTCAGCTAAAGCTGAAAGTTAGTGTAGTGCGTCCTCCTCACAGTGTTCAGCTAAAGCTACAAGTTAGTGTAGCGCGTCCTCTGAACAGTGTTCAGCTAAAGCTACAAGTTAGTGTAGTGCGTCCTCTGAACAGTGTTCAGCTAAAGCTACAAGTTAGTGTAATGGTTCCTCTGAACAGTGTTCAGCTAAAGCTACAAGTTAGTGTAGTGCACAATGTTCAGCTAAAGCTACAAGTTAGTGTAGTGCGTCCTCCTCACAGTGTTCAGCTAAAGCTACAAGTTAGTGTAGTGCATCCTCCTCACAGTGTTCAGCTAAAGCTACAAGTTAGTGTAGTGCGACCTCTGCACAGTGTTCAGCTAAAGCTACAAGTTAGTGTAGTGCGACCTCTGCACAGTGTTCAGCTAAAGCTACAAGTTAGTGTAGTGCGACCTCTGCACAGTGTTCAGCTAAAGCTACCTGTAGAAGGTTGGTGGTGTTTTCCTGATCCTATCATTACCGCAGGCAGCTACATTATTTTAACGTTAGTGTAGTGCGTCCTCTGCACAGTGTTCAGCTAAAGCTATGTGTAGAAGGTTAGTGGTGTTTTCCTGATCCTATCACTACCGCAGGCAGCTACATTATTTTAACATTAGTGTAGTGCATCCTCCTCACAGTGTTCAGCTAAAGCTACAAGTTAGTGTAGTGCGTCCTCCTCACAGTGTTCAGCTAAAGCTACAAGTTAGTGTAGTGCGACCTCTGCGCAGTGTTCAGCTAAAGCTACAAGTTAGTGTAGTGCGTCCTCCTCACAGTGTTCAGCTAAAGCTACAAGTTAGTGTAGTGTGACCTCTACACAGTGTTCAGCTAAAGCTACCTGTAGAAGGTTGGTGGTTGTGGTGTTATCCTGATCCTATCACTACCGCAGGCAGCTACATTATTTTAACGTTAGTGTGGTCTGTCATCTGCACAGAGTTCACCTAAAGCTATCTTTAGAAGGTTGTTGGTGTTTTCCTGATCCTATCACTACCGCAGGCAGCTACATTATTTACATGTTAGTTTACTGAGACCTCTGCACAGTGTTCAGCTAAAGCTACCTGTAGAAGGTTGGTGGTGTTTTCCTGATCCTATCACTACCACAGGCAGCTACATTATTTTAACGTTAGTGTAGTGCGTCCACTTCACAGTGTTCAGCTAAAGCTATCTGTAGAAGGTTGGTGGTGTTTTCCTGATCCCATCACTACCGCAGGCAGCTACATTATTTACACGTTAGTGTAGTGCGACCTCTGCACAGTGTTCAGCTAAAGCTACCTGTAGAAGGTTGGTGGTGTTTTCCTGATCCTATCACTACCGCAGGCAGCTACATTATTTTAAAGTTAGTGTAGTGCGTCCTCCTCACAGTGTTCAGCTAAAGCTACAAGTTAGTATAGTGCGACCTCTGCGCAGTGTTCAGCTAAATCTACAAGTTATTGTAATGCGACCTCTGCACAGTGTTCAGCTAAAGCTACCTGTAGAAGGTTGGTGGTGTTTTCCTGATCCTATCACTACCGCAGGCAGCTACATTATTTTAAAGTTAGTGTAGTGCGTCCTCCTCACAGTGTTCAGCTAAAGCTACAAGTTAGTATAGTGCGACCTCTGCGCAGTGTTCAGCTAAATCTACAAGTTATTGTAATGCGACCTCTGCACAGTGTTCAGCTAAAGCTACCTGTAGAAGGTTGGTGGTGTTTTCCTGATCCTATCACTACCACAGGCAGCTACATTATTTTAACATTAGTGTAGTGCATCCTCTTCACAGTGTTCAGCTAAAGCGATCTGTAGAAGGTTGGAGCTGTTTTCCTGATCCTATCACTACCGCAGGCAGCTACATTATTTAGTGTAGTGCGACCTCTGCACAGTGTTCAGCTAAAGCTACCTGTAGAAGGTTGGTGGTGTTTTCCTGATCCTATCACTACTGCAGGCAGCTACATTATTTTAACATTAGTGTAGTGCGTCCTCTGCAAAGTGTTCAGCTAAAGCTATCTGTAGAAGGTTGGTGCTGTTTTCCTGATCCTATCACTACTGCAGACAGCTACATTATTTTAACGTTAGTGTAGTGCGTCCTCTGCACAGTGTTCAGCTAAAGCTATCTGTAGAAGGTTGGTGGTATTTTCCTGATCCTATTACTACCGCAGGCAGCTACATTATTTTAATGTTAGAGTAGTGCGTCCTCATCACAGTGTTCAGCTAAAGCTACAAGTTAGTGTAGTGTGTCCTCCTCACAGTGTTCAGCTAAAGCTACAAGTTAGTGTAGTGCGACCTCTGCACAGTGTTTAGCTAAAGCTACAAGTTAGTGTAGTGCGTCCTCCTCACAGTGTTCAACTAAAGCTACAAGTTAGTGTAGTGCGTCCTCCTCACAGTGTTCAGCTAAAGCTACAAGTTAGTGTAGTGCGTCCTCCTCACAGTGTTCAGCTAAAGCTACAAGTTAGTGTAGTGCGACCTCTGCACAGTGTTCAGCTAAAGTTACAAGTTAGTGTAGTGCGTCCTCCTCACAGTGTTCAGCTAAAGCTACAAGTTAGTGTAGTGCGTCCTCCTCACAGTGCTCAGCTAAAGCTACAAGTTAGTGTAGTGCGTCCTCCTCACAGTGCTCAGCTAAAGCTACAAGTTAGTGTAGTGTGTCCTCTGAACAGTGTTCAGCTAAAGCTACAAGTTAGTGTAGTGCGACCTCTGCACAGTGTTCAGCTAAAGCTATCTTTAGAAGGTTGGTGGTGTTTTCCTGATCCTATCACTACCGCAGGCAGCTACATTATTTATATGTTAGTCTAGTGCGACCTCTGCACAGTGTTCAGCTAAAGCTACCTGTAGAAGGTTGGAGGTGTTTTCCTGATCCTATCACTACCGCAGGCAGCTACATTATTTTAACGTTGGTGTAGTGCATCCTCTGCACAGTGTTCAGCTAAAGCTACAAGTTAGTGTAGTGCGACCTCTGCACAGTGTTCATCTAAAGCTACCTGTAGAAGATTGGTGGTGTTCTCATACTACAGGCAGGCAGTTGATTTTGCTAGCTGCAGTATGAGTATATATATATATATATATATATATATATATATATATATATATATATATATATATATATATCCCAGCTTAGTGCAGCTACATCTCACTGCAGGCCATTAGTATGTCTGGAAGGCCAACAAGGAGAGGCAGACAGTCACAAGCCAATAAAAGAGGGCAAGCAGGCTCTGTGTCTAGAGGCAACAGTGCTGGTTGTGGAGACGGTGCATCCTCATCCGCACGTGGCCGCGGGACACGCTTGGCTTTTTTTCGGCAGCTGGCCGCATTGAGCCACAACATGCATAAGACTTGGTCGAGTGGATGACCAAGCCGTTCTCATCCTCCTCATCCTCTCTCACCCATGCTCAGGGTACTTTGTCTGGCAAAGCAGCTGCCAACGCGGCCTCTTCCCTCGGCTCAATGGCATCAGTGACTCCTTCCCTAGCCCCACCATGTCCTCCTGAGGAGTCCCTTGAACTGTTTGACCACAGTGTTGGGTACATTCTCCAGGAGGATGCCCAGCGTTTAGAAGGCTCTGATGATAATACTGAGCTAGATGAAGGCAGTAATGTGAGCACGGACAGAGGGGGTGCCCAAGAAGGACAGCAATCTGGCAGTCACGCTCCCCCTGCTGCAGCATACTGCCAGGTTTGCTCCAGTGATGAGGAGGGAGGGGATGATGAGGTCACTGACTCAACGTGGGTGCCTGATAGGAGAGAGGAGGAGGAGGCACATCACCAACGAGGTAGGATGCCCTCTAGGGGCCAGCCTAAGGGCAGCACACTGACTGCATCACACCGCAAAGCTCCGCATGTGCAGGGCACTGCTGTCTCTGCGCGTTATTCCAAAAGTTCTTTGGTGTGGGCCTTTTTTGAGAAGAGTGCATCAGATCGCACCGCTGCTATTTGCAACATATGTCTCAAGCGTATCTCGCGTTGCCAAAACATGTCCCACTTGAGAACCACATGCTTGACCAGACATATGTTGACCTGCTATGCAGTTCGTTGGCAAGCGTATCTAAAAGATCCACACCAAAGAACAAAGAGGAACTCTCCTTGCTCCTCATCAGCTGAGATCTCCAACCCCACTATACCTTCAGTCCTCTCTGAGACCTGCACTGAGAGGAATGAAGGTGTAGAATTAGGTGTGTCACAGCCAAGTACTTGTGGGCAATCTGCTTTCGGTACACCGACGTCAGATTGTACCAGGCAAATTTCCCTGCCCCAGCTGCTGCACCGCCAAAAGAAGTTTGCTCCCAGCCATCCACATGCCCAGCGGTTGAATGCTAGCTTGGCAAAATTGCTAGCACTTCAACTGCTACCTTTTCAGTTGGTAGACTCTGCCCCCTTCCGTGAGTTTGTGGAATGTGCGGTTCCTCAGTGGCAGGTACTCAAACGCCACTTTTTCTCACGGAAGGCGATTCCGGCTCTCTACCAGCATGTGGAAGGCAATGTCCATGCCTCGCTGGACAGGGCGGTCAGCGGTAAGGTGAATATTAGCGCTGACTTATGGTCCAGCAGGCATGGACAGGGATGTTACCTAAGTTTCACCGCACATTGGGTGACTCTGCTGGCAGCTGGGAAGGATGCAGGACAAGGTGCAGTAGTGTTGGAGGTTGTTCCGCCACCACGCCTCCAAAATGCCACTACTAATGATTGTGACACACCTCTCTCCTCCACCCCCTCCTCTTCTTCTTCCTCAATGCCCTCTTCCTGTGCTTTGTCCTCAGAACCAGCGGTGCTCCGTAGGCGTTCAAGGGGCTATGCAAGTATGTAGGCCAAAAGATGCCATGCGGTGCTTGAGCTGGTGTGCTTGGGGGACAGGAGCCACACTGGGGCAAAGGTTCTGTCAGCTCTGCAGGGGCAGGTTCAGAGGTGGTTGACGCCACACCAACTTAAGGCAGGAATGGTGGTTTGCGACAATCACACCAACCTCCTCTCCGCCCTCCGACAGGGACAACTGACCCATGTGCCCTGTTTGACTCACGTCCTTAACTTGGTGGTGCAGCGGTTCTTGGGCAGGTACCCGGGCTTACAGGATGTCCTGAGGCAGGCCAGGAAAGTCTGTGTGCATTTCCACCGGTCATATAATGCCAGAGCTCGGCTGGCAGACCTCCAAAAGGAATTTAACCTGCCCAAGAACCGCCTAATCTGTGACATGCCCACGCTGCAGCGGCTGCACATGCAGCAGAGGGCCATCAATGAGTACCTGTGTGACTATGGCACCAGGACAGGGTCAGGGGAGCTTGTTTTTTTTCCTACACCAGTGGGCCATGATCAGGGATGCATGCACTATCCTGTCATCATTTGAGGAGGCCACAAGGATGGTGAGCAGTGACAGTGCATGCATCAGTGACACTGTCCCCCTTGTCCACCTGTTGGAGCACACGCTGTGTGGAATAATGGACAGGGCACTTGAGGCAGAACAGAGGCAGGAAGAGGAGGACTTCCTTAGCTCTCAAGGCCCCCTTTATCCAGACAGTGTTCCTGCGTGCCCGCCGATCACACATGAAGAGGAGGAGGAGGAGGATTGTGTCAGTATGGAGGTGGAGCCTGGCACTCAGCATCAGCAGCAGTCTTTAAGGTATTATTTACAGTCCCACATGGACACACACACATGGACTTGTACGTGGCTGGGAGGAGGTGGCTGCAGATCATGTCGTCCTTAGTGACCCAGAGGACTCCGGACCGAATGCCTCAGCAAACCAACGCTGCATGGCCTCCTTGATCCTGCAAAGCCTGCGGAAGGATCCTCGTATTCGTGGTATCAAGGAGAAGGAACAATACTGGCTGGCAACCCTCCTTGATCCACTTTACAAGGGTAAGGTTGCGGACCTTATCTTGCCATCGCAGAGGGAGCAGAGGATGAAACATCTTCAGGAGGACTTGCAGAAAGGTCTGTGCAACGCGTTCCCAGAGACTGGGAGGTTACAAACTCCTGTTTCTGGACGTGTTGCTGAGGCTTCGGTCAGTCAAAGACTGTCTGACCGATGCATTCAGACAATTTTTTAGTCCACAGCCCCAAGGTATGATCGGTTCCAGCAACCATCGCCAGCGTCTGTTTTACATGGTGCAGGAATACCTAGGGGCAAGATCTGACCTGGACCCCTTTCCCAACGAAAATCCTATGGGTTACTGGTTCTTGAGGATGGATCACTGGCCAGAGCTTGCACAGTATGCAATTGAGCTACTGGCCTGTCCTGCATCCAGCGTTCTTTCGGAACGCACATTCAGTGCTGCTGGAGGCTTTGTAACAGATCACAGGGTGCGTCTGTCCACCGACTCGGTCGATCGACTGACCTTCATAAAAATGAATCAATCTTGGATCACCACCAGCTACCAAGCACCTGATGCTGATGTAACCGAATAAATTTTTTTGAAATGTCAGATCCCTTCAAAGACTGCCTATGCTGATGCTGAGTGACTATCCTGTTATACTGAGTAATTATCCTCTTCCTCCTCAATGATCATGATTATAGCTTGTAAGAACATTTTTGTTTCTGGGCGCCGCCAGTCCCGACACCAGTGCCTAAGGCCCAATTTTTCAGCCCCTGTTTAACAGGGGCATGTAATTACAATTTTTCATGCAATTCTTTGCAGCAGGGCTAGTTCCTGCTCTCCAACTAGAGTATCTGTGAGGGGTTGCAGTGTTGTGGCACCAGTGCCTAAGGCCCAATTTTTCAGCCCCTGTTTAATAGGGGCGCATAATTACAATTTTTGATGCAATTCTTTGCAGCAGGGCTAGTTCCTGCACTCCAACTAGAGCATCTGTGTGGGGTTCCAGTGTTGTGGCACCAGCACCACCACCACCACCAAAGGCCTAATTTTTCAGCCCCTGTTCAACAGGGGCATGTAATTACAATTCTTGATCTAATATTTCACAGCAGGGCCCATTTCTGCACCCACCAAGAGTATCTGTGAGGATTTACAGTGTTGTGGCACCAGCACCACCAAAGGCCTAATTTTTCTGCCCCTGTTCAACAGGGGCATGTAATTACAATTCTTGATCTAATATTTCACAGCAAGGCCCTGTGAGGGCTTACAGTGTTGTGGCCACAACAACACCTAAGGCCCAAATTTCTGCTGAGTATATAGGGCAGACCCCTACTTTCAAACATCCAACTTACAAACGACTCCTACTTGAAAACGTAAGGAGACAACAGGAAGTGAGATGAAATCTACCCCTAGGAAGGGAAATTCTCTCCTGTAAGAGTTAATATGGGAAAAACTTTTCTCCTTTCCACTGATGCTTTATCACCAATCCTTGTTTCACAAAAAAACCCAAATTTTCAAAAAACATTTGTCACTTGGGACAAAAAGTGAGGTGAAATCTTCTGAAGAGGAGCACAGACAGCAAAACAAATGTCACAGGGGTGATAACCCTTCCCTAGGTTTTCCAAAAAGCTTAAAACAGATTTTTTGGCTGGAGCTAAACACATTAAAAATGTACCAGTTCAAAATTACAAACAGATTCTACTTAACAACAAACCTACAGTCCCTGTCTTGTTTGCACCGCCTGTATACTGCTGTTCAGAGTATATAGTGCCTGGGGGCCCCACACCTTTCCTTTTTAAATGTGGGTGCGGGGTTCCCCTTAATATCCATACAAGACCCAAAGGGCCTGGTAATGGACTGGGGGGGGCGGTACCCATGCCATTTGTCTCACTGATTTTCATCCATATTGCCAGGACCCGACATTACATTAAAGCCGCAAGCAGTTTTAAATTACTTTTTTCCTTTAAAAATGACATTTGTGCAGGGACTGTTCTAAGCACGGGAAACACACGCCACTTTACAGGCATACTATAGACACCCCCCAGGTACGATATTTAAAGAAATATTTCACTATTTATTTTTACTTTAAGCATTATTAAAATCACTGCTCCCGAAAAAACGGCCGTTTTTAAAAGTTATTTTTGCATTGATACATGTCCCCTAGGGCAGGACCCGGGTCCCCAAACCCTTTTTAGGACAATACCATGCAAATTAGCCTTTAAAATGAGCACTTTTTATTTTGAACGTTCGAGTCCCATAGACGTCAATGGGGTTCTAACGTTCGTGCGAATATTCGGTCCGTTCGCAGGTTCTGGTGCGAACCGAACCGGGGGGTGTTCGGCTCATCCCTATTTACGAACATTGTTTCATACCTTGTAACACTCTGAGATTGCTGTACAGTGTTTTGCTTAGCCTGTTTTCAATGTGAGGAGAGCAGGAGCCAATATTATATACTGTATACAGATGTACATTGAAATACCAAGGATAATTATCATTTGGCTGGCAATTGGAGATGATTGAACATACAATGACAGATTGATTTTGATCAAATCTTGGGAAAAATTGTATAGACCAGTGACTGTGAAGCTATTATACAAGCTACATGTGTGTACTAAGGATAAATCATGAGAATTACCTGCAGGCTGTGGGAATAGTCTCAGATTTACAAAATAGGAAACTATTACCATTGCTTCACACTTAGTGAGAACTGAATAACTTGTTATTGCATACAGCCTTTGGAGTATTTGAAAACACTTTCTCTTCTTTAACTATACACAACCCAGCAGGATAAGACTATTAGTAGAATGTATAATTTATGCATTTAATGACTGACTGACTGACGACTGGGAGTCTCTCGGGTGGGTATTATCCAGTACATCTTAGGCTGTGCCCTATTCCATTGTGGGACAGTGACATATAACCCGTTTTTTCGGGGATACACTGCCCCACATTAGGAATTGATTTGCATGACGTTGGTCCTATGGGTGATCTATGTGTCTTTTAATGTGTATATATAGGGGGTGTTTTATACTAGGGGAGTTATAAGGTCTGCAGACTGTGTGATTTGTATGTCCCCCTCCTTTTTGTGAGGGGTTTTCCCATTTACGCAGTTTGTGTGTTTTTAGTTGTTGTTTCAATGTATATCACTTTTTAAGGCAAATAAAATAATTGTAGTTTAACTTATGTAGGTGTGTGGAGATCTATTTGTTTTTTATTTTTCTGTTTATGTAGTCTAATTTTTGATCACACCTCCCGAAATTTACTTGGTGAGTGCTACTATCTTGAATAGGCGGGATTTCCATGTTTGCTCCCTTTATGTATATATAGTTTATTAACATAGTAGATCTATCAGTATCTTCACAATATTTTTTTTTCAGGTTCTTGGGGAACTGTAGAAGAAAGTAAAGGTGATGTATAAGCAACAGAGATGCAGCTATGCTGTGTAAGTGTCAATTTTCTGACTACTTTTGGGTCATGTGTTAACTTATATCTCTATAAGTATGTAATTTATGTAATGCATAAATTGGATCTTTAAATGTTAACATCCTCAAATGGTCCAAATACATGTGTAAACTAAAAATGCAGTTAGTAGTAACAGTTCTGTACAGTGAGCTTTTCCCCAACAGTGCATATTTGCTAACCACTATAAAGGGCATAAATGAGTACAAATGAAGGGTATAAAAAGACTATGGGTTTGGATTTTCCCTATATGGATGTTTAACAACAATTTTATAGTCTCGTGTTTCAAGTGCTAATGAGGATGAGCGAAGTTTTAGGCAGATCCCTACTCAAAAAGTGTAGATTTGCTGTCTTGTAGAGAATACCTAGAAATTTAAATTATGACTAAGCAATACTTAGAAAAAATTAAAAGTTGCAGTGCTTTTCCCAATAGGTGGCAATTCCATTATAGTATCTTCCTGAGTACTGTACTGATAGTTGGTGATTTTGCTACTGTGCTTATCATTGTTCTTTTGCATATCTGCAGGAGAGGAAGTAGTGTCTGATGACTTGCACGACAAGGATCCCCTTGTTCCTTCTCTCTTCATTCTGGGGATCTTTGTTTATTCTACCTTTGAAAGAAAGTGGGCACAATTAGGGTCCATTTCCATAGGATTGTGGCTGCAGTCTCCAATTAAAACCTATTTACAGCTTATGGCATTTTTCAGGTTACTGTCTCTTTGAATGTTGAGCTTACCTGTACAGGTATGAATTTTACTGGATGACTGACATCATGTAACCTTCCAAAACCTTCTTCATATAATTGGGCCAGTATAAAAGGGAAGCGCGACTGCAGATTCTTGCTGTTGGCTGGACACTGGTCATTTGCTCCCCACCCTTCTGCCCGTCGCTGGCACTTTTTTTGTGGTTTGGCACCCTTGATCAAGAGGAGACAGTAATTAATTATTGAATTTATTTTGCTTGAGTCCTAATAACTGAGCAGATTGGTTGTATTGTTCAGATTTGAGTATTAATCTTTATTCATAAAATTAATGATTAAGAGTAGTTAATAAACAAGTAAAAAGTCCAAAGTGAACTGGTTTGCCTAGAAAAATTGGCTAATCAGTGCAAAGCCCAGTTCTAGCAAACTGTTCATCTAATCCCTAGTTACCCACTGTACTACCTAAATCAAGCTTACAGTAAGACCCCTTGCATTGGCCACCAAAATGTAAAAAGAGCTAAATAACTGGGATAAATGACAGACAAATGTAGAGTTACTCTGAGCATTTACACAACACCATTTTAGATCTCTCTTGTTTCAGGCAGAAGAATGCCCTGTACACACGATCGGACATTGATCGGACATTCCGACAACAAAATCCATGGATTTTTTTCCGATGGATGTTGGCTCAAACTTGTCTTGCATACACACGGTCGCACAAAGTTGTCGGAAAATCCGATCGTTCTGAACGCAGGGACGTAAAACATGTACTTTGGAACTATAAACGGGGCAGTAGCCAATAGCTTTCGTCTCTTAATTTATTCTGAGCATGCGTGGCACTTTGTGCGTCGGATTTGTGTACACATGATCGGAATTTAACTGATTGTATTTTGTTGTCAGAAAATTTTATAGCCTGCTCTCAAACTTTGTGTGTCGGAAATTCCGACGGAAAAAGTCCGATGGAGCCCACACAGGATCGGAATTTCCGACAACACAATCCGATCGCACTTTTTTCCGTGTGTACAGGGCATTAGAAGTCCAGTACAGACATAGAATTTTCAGTTCACAATGCATGGTCTTCTCTTTAGACCAAAGCATGCCTTTTGGGCACTGACAGAACCAAGGCTGACTACTTAAAAACAAGTTCATAGTGACTATGTTTGCTCATTTTACAAAAAAAGTTACACATACAGTAAATATTTTATTTGCATTTTTAAATGAAGTATTAAGTTCTAGTTCTGTATAAATTGTCTTGTATTTCTAAGAAGCCTCTGTGACACTGATTAAGGTTAGTGTGTTGATTTAGAAGAAGGTATGTTTCTAGAAGAAGAAGATATGTTTCTAACCTGTCAGAAGCTGGTAAAAATAGCTTTAACCAGTTGCTGACCGCCGCACGACGATGTACGTCGACAGAGCGGCACAGGCAGGCAAAAGGGCTTACATGTACGTCCTTGCCTGCCCGCGGGTCGGCAAATCTCCCCCGGCGATCGGTGGTGAGGGGGAGGCCATCCATTCGTGGCCCCCCCTTCGCGATCGCTCCCAGCCAATGGGATCATTTCCCTGCCTCTGTATTGTACACAGAGGCAGAGGAAATGATGTCATCTCTCCTCGGCTCGGTATTTTCCGTTCCGGGCCGAGGAGAGAAGACTGTAATGTGAGTGCACCAACACACACACACACACACACACACACAGTAGAACATGGCAGGCACACAAAACACCCCGATCGCCCCCCGATCCCCCCCCAATCACCCCCCCCGTCACAAACTGACACCAAGCAGGTTTTTTTTTTTCTGATTACTGTATTGGTGTCAGTTTGTGACAGTTACAGTGTTAGGGCAGTGAGTGTTAGGCCCCCTTTAGGTCTAGGATACCCCCCTAACCCCCCCTAATAAAGTTTTAACCCCTTGATCACCCCCGTCACCAGTGTCGCTAAGCGATCATTTTTCTGATCGCTGTATTAGTGTCGCTGGTGACGCTAGTTAGGGACGTAAATATTTAGGTTCGCCGTCAGCGTTTTATAGCGACAGGGACCCCCATATACTATCTAATAAATGTTTTAACCCCTTGATTGCCCCCTAGTTAACCCTTTCACCACTGATCACCGTATAACCGTTACGGGTGACGCTGGTTAGTTGGTTTATTTTTCATAGTGTCAGGGCACCCGCCGTTTATTACCGAATAAAGGTTTAGCCCCCTGATCGCCCGGCGGTGATATGCGTCGCCCCAGGCAGCGTCAGATTAGCGCCAGTACTGCTAACACCCACGCACGCAGCATACGCCTCCCTTAGTGCTATAGTATCTGATCGGATCAATATCTGATCCGCTCAGATCTATACTAGCGTCCCCAGCAGTTTAGGGTTCCCAAAAACGCAGTGTTAGTGGGATCAGCCCAGATACCTGCTAGCACCTGCGTTTTACCCCTCCGCCCGGCCCAGCCCAGCCCACCCAAGTGCAGTATCGATCGATCACTGTCACTTACAAAACACTAAACGCATAACTGCAGCGTTCGCAGAGTCAGGCCTGATCCCTGCGATCGCTAACAGTTTTTTTGGTAGCGTTTTGGTGAACTGGCAAGCACCAGCCCCAGGCAGCGTCAGGTTAGTGCCAGTAGCGCTAACACCCACGCACGCACCGTACACCCTCCTTAGTGGTATAGTATCTGAAGTGATCAATATCTGATCTGATCCGATCAGATCTATACTGGCGTCCCCAGCAGTTTAGGGTTCCCAAAAATGCAGTGTTAGTGGGATCAGCCCAGATACCTGCTAGCACCTGCGTTTTACCCCTCCGCCTGGCCCAGCCCAGCCCACCCAAGTGCAGTATCGATCGATCACTGTCACTTACAAAACACTAAACGCATAACTGCAGCATTCGCAGAATCAGGCCTGATCCCTGCGATCGTTAACAGTTTTTTTGGTAGCGTTTTGGTGAACTGGCAAGCGCCAGCGGCCTAGTACACCCCGGTCATAGTCAAACCAGCACTGCAGTAACACTTGGTGACGTGGCGAGTCCCATAAGTGTAGTTCAAGCTGGTGAGGTGGCAAGCACAAATAGTGTCCCGCTGCCACCAAAAAGACAAACACAGACCCGTCGTGCCCATAATGCCCTTCCTGCTGCATTCGCCAATCCTAATTGGGAACCCACCACTTCTGCAGCGCCCGTACTTCCCCCATTCACATCCCCAACCAAATGCAGTCGGCTGCATGAGAGGCATTTTTATGTCCTCCCGAGTACCCCTACCCAAAGAACCCCCCCAAAAAAGATGTTGTGTCTGCAGCAAGCGCGGATATAGGCGTGACACCCGCTATTATTGTCCCTTCTGTCCTGACAATCCTGGTCTTTGCATTGGTGAATGTTTTGAACGCTACCATTCACTAGTTGAGTATTAGCGTAGGGTACAGCATTGCACAGACTAGGCACACTTTCACAGGGTCTCCCAAGATGCCATCGCATTTTGAGAGACCCGAACCTGGAACCGGTTACAGTTATAAAAGTTACAGTTACAAAAAAAGTGTAAAAAAAAACACAAACAAAAATATAAAATAAAAAATAATAGTTGTCGTTTTATTGTTCTCTCTCTATTCTCTCTCTCTCTCTATTCTCTCTATTGTTCTGCTCTTTTTTACTGTATTCTATTCTGCAATGTTTTATTGTTATTATGTTTTATCATGTTTGCTTTTCAGGTATGCAATATTTTATACTTTACCGTTTACTGTGCTTTATTGTTAACCATTTTTTTGTCTTCAGGTACACCATTCACGACTTTGAGTGGTTATACCAGAATGATGCTTGCAGGTTTAGGTATCATCTTGGTATCATTCTTTTCAGCCAGCGGTCGGCTTTCATGTAAAAGCAATCCTAGCGGCTAATTAGCCTCTAGACTGCTTTTACAAGCAGTGGGAGAGAATGCCCCCCCCCACTGTCTTCCGTGTTTTTCTCTGGCTCTCCTGTCTCAACATGGAACCTGAGAATGCAGCCGGTGATTCAGCCAGCTGACCATAGAGCTGATCAGAGACCAGAGTGGCTCCAAACATCTCTATGGCCTAAGAAACTGGAAGCTACGAGCATTTTATGACTTAGATTTCGCCCGATGTAAATAGAGCCATTGGGAAATTGGGGAAGCATTTTATCACACCGATCTTGGTGTGGTCAGATGCTTTGAGGGCAGAGGAGAAATCTAGGGTCTAATAGACCCCAATTTTTTCAAAAAAGAGTACCTGTCACTACCTATTGCTATCATAGGGGATATTTACATTCCCTGAGATAACAATAAAAATGATTAAAAAAAAAAAAAAATGAAAGGAACAGTTTTAAAATAAGATAAAAAAGCAAAAAAATAATAAAGAAAAAAAAAAAAAAAAAAAGCACCCCTGTCCCCCCTGCTCTCGCGCTAAGGCGAACGCAAGCGTCGGTCTGGCGTCAAATGTAAACAGCAATTGCACCATGCATGTGAGGTATCACCGCGAAGGTCAGATCGAGGGCAGTAATTTTAGCAGTAGACCTCCTCTGTAAATCTAAAGTGGTAACCTGTAAAGGCTTTTAAAGGCTTTTAAAAATGTATTTATTTTGTTGCCACTGCACGTTTGTGCGCAATTGTAAAGCATGTCATGTTTGGTGTCCATGTACTCGGCCTAAGATCATCTTTTTTATTTCATCAAACATTTGGGCAATATAGTGTGTTTTAGTGCATTAAAATGTAAAAAAGTGTGTTTTTTCCCCAAAAAATGCGTTTGAAAAATTGCTGCGCAAATACTGTGTGAAAAAAAAAAATGAAACACCCCCCATTTTTATCTGTAGGGCATTTGCTTTAAAAAAATATATAATGTGTGGGGGTTCAAAGTAATTTTCTTGCAAAAAAAAATTATTTTTTCATGTAATCAAAAATTGTCAGAAAGGGCTTTGTCTTCAAGTGGTTAGAAGAGTGGGTGATGTGTGATATAAGCTTCTACATGTTGTGCATAAAATGCCAGGACAGTTCAAACCCCCCCCCAAATGACCCCATTTTGGAAAGTAGACACCCCAAGCTATTTGCTGAGAGGCATGTCGAGTCCATGGAATATTTTATATTGTGACACAAGTTGCGGGAAAGAGACAAATTTTTTTTTTTTTTTTTTGCACAAAGTTGTCACTAAATGATATATTGCTCAAACATGCCATGGGAATATGTAAAATTACACCCCAAAATACATTCTGTTGCTTCTCCTGAGTACGGGGATACCACATGTGTGAGACTTTTTGGGAGCCTAGCCGCATATGGGACCCCGAAAACCAAGCACCGCCTTCAGGCTTTCTAAGGGTGTAAATTTTTGATTTCACTCTTCACTGCCTATCACAGTCTCGGAGGCCATGGAATGCCCAGGTGGCACAAAACCCCCCCCCAAATGACCCCATTTTGGAAAGTAGACACCCAAAGCTATTTGCTGAGCGGTATAGTGAGTATTTTGCAGACCTCACTTTTTGTCACAAAGTTTTGAAAATTTTTTTTTTTGTCTGTCTTCATTTTCAAAAACGAATGAGAGCTGCAAAATACTTACCATGCCTCTCAGCAAATAGCTTGGGTTGTCTAGTGAAATCAAAAATGTACACCCTTATGCCCCGTATACACGGTCGGACTTTGTTCGGACATTCCGACAACAAAATCCTAGGATTTTTTCCGACGGATGTTGGCTCAAACTTGTCTTGCATACACACGGTCACACAAGGTTGTCGGAAAATCCAATCGTTCTGAACGCGGTGACGTAAAACACATACGTCGGGACTATAAACGGGGCAGTGGCCAATAGCTTTCATCTCTTTATTTATTCTGAGCATGCCTGGCACTTTGTCCGTCGGATTTGTGTACACACGATCGGAATTTCCGACAACGGATTTTGTTGTCGGAAAATTTTATCTCCTGCTCTCCAACTTTGTGTGTCGGAAAATCCGATGGAAAATGTCCGATGGAGCCCACACATGGTCGGAATTTCCGACAACACGCTCCGATCGGACATTTTCCATCGGAAAATCCGACCGTGTGTACGGAGCATTAGAAATCCTGAAGGCGGTGATTGGTTTTCGGGGTCCCGTACGCGGCTAGGCTCCTA
This sequence comes from Aquarana catesbeiana, assembly GCF_042186555.1. Taxonomy (NCBI): domain Eukaryota; kingdom Metazoa; phylum Chordata; class Amphibia; order Anura; family Ranidae; genus Aquarana; species Aquarana catesbeiana. The sequence goes on from NC_133330.1 coordinate 206,852,877, forward strand.
AAAAGTCCCACACATGTGGTATCTCCGTACTCAAGAGAAGCAGCAGAATGTATTTTGGGGTGCAATTCCACATATGCCCATGACCTGTGTGAGCAATATATCATTTAGTGACAACTTTGTGCAAAAAAATAAATAAATAAATAAATAAATAAATAAATTGTCACTTTCCCGCAACTTGTGTCAAAATATAAAATATTCCATGGACTCAACATGCCTCTCAGCAAATAGCTTGGGGTGTCTACTTTCCAAAATGGGGTCATTTGGGGGGGGGTTGTGCCATCTGGGCATTTTATGGCCTTCAAAACTGTGATAGGTAGTGAGGAGTAAAATCAAAAATGTACGCCCTTAGAAATCCTGAAAGCAGTGATTGGTTTTCGGGGCCCCGTATGCGGCTAGGCTCCCAAAAAGTCCCACACATGTGGTATCCCCATACTCAGGAGAAGCAGCTAAATGTATTTTGGGGTGCAATTCCACATATGCCCATGGCCTGTGTGAGCAATATATCATTTAGTGACAACTTTTTGTCATTTTTTTTTTTGTCATTATTCAATCACTTGGGACAAAAAAAATGAATATTCAATGGGCTCAACATGCCTCTCAGCAATTTCCTTGGGGTGTCTACTTTCCAAAATGGGGTCATTTGTGGGGGTTTTGTACTGCCCTGCCATTTTAGCACCTCAAGAAACGACATAGGCAGTCATAAATTAAAGGCTGTGTAAATTCCAGAAAATGTACCCTAGTTTGTAGGCGCTATAACTTTTGCGCAAACCAATAAATATACACTTATTGACATTTTTTTTTTACCAAAGACATGTGGCCAAATACATTTTGGCCTAAATGTATGACTAAAATTGAGTTTATTGGATTTTTTTTAGAACAAAAAGTAGAAAATATCATTTTTTTCAAAATTTTCGGTCTTTTTCCGTGTATAGCGCAAAAAATTAAAACGGCAGAGGTGATCAAATACCATCAAAAGAAAGCTCTATTTGTGGGAAGAAAAGGACGCAAATTTCGTTTGGGTACAGCATTGCATGACCGCGCAATTAGCAGTTAAAGCGACGCAGTGCCAAATTGGAAAAAGTGCTCTGGTCAGGAAGGGGGTAAATCCTTCCGGGGCTGAAGTGGTTAAAGGGTAACTAGAATTAATAATAAATTCCTGATCCTACCCTCACCTCCTTTACTCCTCTTCAAATTTTCTAATCCTATTACAGATAAAATAATGTTGCAAATTATGGTTCAAGGCTGGTTGCAGCTTTCTTTTGATCAGTTTAGGATGCTTCTGAGATAATTCAGAATTGATTGACAGGTGCATTTGACCTACAGCTGACCTACTTCTGAGCTATAATTGACCAGCTTCATGCTGATTTTACCTTTGTATAGACTTATGTGATTAGGAAAAAATGGTTCTGATTCAAACAGAAGCAAGTTAATACAGAACACATATGGAAAGCTAAGCATGGGCTTGGGTAGTGGGAAGATTGTTTATTTTATCTTATTTCTGCACTATGATTTATACTTTCCATTAGTTGGGATAGGAGGATAGCTAAACCACTGCTGTTTCTTCCCTGACATACTGTGCAATATATTAGTGAAAGCACTGATTTAAATTATGTCAATGCATTTGAAAAAGTGTATGAACTATAAAGTAGTGTGTAGGCCAGTGTTTCTCAACTCTAGTCCTCAAGGTGCCCCAACAGGTCATGTTTTCAGGCTTCCCATTATTTTTCACAGGTGATTTGATCAGTTTCACTGCCTTAGTAATTACCACAGCTGTTTCATCCGAGAAACACTGGTGTAGGCAGAATATGAAAATACCCAGATTTGTAGGGGTCAGTCTTATTTACGTGTGTGTTTTGTTTTTTGTTTTTTTTGTTTTTTTACAGTTTTGAGTAAAGCCTCATGCACACTGGACATTTTTACAGCTTCTGTTTTTGGCATCAGAGGTTATTTTCTGCAGCCAGTAAACTGCCCAGTATGTTATCCTATGTGTTCATGCACACTTAGGCAGTTTTTGGCAGGGGCGGTTTCTGGTTGGAGAAAAATTCAGTGGCGGAATTACCAGGTGGGAATTCTCTAGATTCCCCTTTTCTACTTGAGGAATTATTGGAAGTGATTACTAATACACCATCGGGTAAAGGTCCCGGTCCCAATGGTTTTACATCAAAATTCTATAAGATCTATAAGGATTATATTACACCGTTCATGCTTCGGGTGTTTAATAGCATATCTGATATTAATGGGTTTACACCCCAGACATTAGAGGCACACATCACATTACTTCCTAAACCCGATAAGGATTTAAACTTGTGTTCTAGCTATCGCCTGATATTAATTGGGGTAGATATCAAGATTTATGCCAAACTGATAGCCTCACATCTTCAATCCCATATTCCAAATCTGGTACATACAGATCAAGTTGGGTTTGTGCAGGGGAGAGAAGCACGTGATGCTTAAATCCCTTTTACTCATCGACCATACCCAGTCAGCAAAAATACCAGCTTGCCTTCTCTCTGTAGATGTAGAGAAGACATTTGATCGTGTTGGGTGGCCATTTTTGGAACAAACTCTGATTCAAATAGGACTAGGACCAACCCTGTTAAGGAAAATTATGGCACTTTATACCAAGCCAAGAGCAAGAATACGGATCAACCAATCGCTATCCCCTAACTTTCCTATTCAAAATGGTACACGTCAAGGATGTCCGCTGTCTCCCCTCCTGTTCGTTCTAGTAATGGAACATCTGGTAACTGCTCTTAGACAAAATCCTTGTATCACAGGCATACCATTAGACGGGCAGGAGGCAAAGTTGTCAGTATTTGCTCACGATCTGTTACTTTCATCACTAACCCACATGTCTCCATGCCATCTATTCTATATGAATTTCAGCGTTTTGGAGCTCTGAGCAATTTTAAAGTAAATTTGTCCAAATCAGAAATACTTAATGTTTCTCTATCACCACATCAAGTTCAAGCTCTTGGGAATAATTTCCCATTTAAGATTTGTACCTCGATACTTCAATACTTGGGTATAAAAATTCCACAAGATCTCACTAAGCTATGTATAGAAAATGATTACCCTCTTATGAGGCGTACAATATAGGACCTTAAGAAGCCCATTATTCATGGTTTGGGAGGATTAATATTTTAAAAATAGATATAATACCGCGCTTTCTCCATCTTTTCCAAACTATACCTATAGTGGTCCCCCGTTCCTTTTTACTACTCTACAATCTACCTTTACAAGGTTTATCTGGGGATCCAATAAACCTAGATTGCAAAGGAGAATTTTATCTCTCCTTAAAGCAAAGGGGAGCGCAGGGGCACCCGACCTATATTACTACCACGCTGCAGCGGTGTTAACTAGATTAGTAAACTGGTTCCATCATTCCCATCTTAAACAATGGGTACACATAGAACAGTCAATTGCGCCTTTGGATCTCCAGGTGCTTCCCTGGCTAGATAGCTCTGCCCGGAGTCCACCTTCCTCTCTGTCTTTCCTTACAGCACATTTATTGTGTACCTGGGATAAATTACAAACCCAATTAGGACTTTCCCCTAAAGTGGGATTAATGACACCCTTGTTTGGTAACCCAGGGTTCTCCCCGGCAACAGCACGGATACATTTTTTGGTATGGAGTAAGGAGTCAAATCGTCGTATATCCCAAATATTTTGTCAGGGAGATCTCCCATTGTTATCAGATTTGATTCCTATTCAGCAGCAATCAATAAAACGCTGGCTGGAATATCGGCAATTAACATCTTTTCTTTCTTCCTTTCCTTCTTTTAGATGTGTTTAGAGAGCCAGATACCTTTGAGTCTCTTCTGCTACAAGAAACTGTACCAGAACATATTTTGTCTGCAGTGTATAGGGTTCTTATTCTTAGATCCCATTTATGTCTCCCAGAGTTTACAAATAAGTGGAATATGGACTTGAATGTCCAAATTAAACCAGAGGAATGGGAAAAAGCATTTATCCTTACACATAGTATGTCGTTAGCAACTAAGGCACACAAAACAAATTTTAAGCTTCTCTCTCGGTGGTATAGATGTCCGCTGTTGCTTCACCGGATATATCCAAATGTCTCAGACCTGTGTTGGCGTTGTCATTCTGCCAAAGGTTCGCTATTACATATTTAGTGGGAATGTCCTTCTGTACATAATTTTTGGGATATGATACTCCAGCTTCATACCCATGCAACTGGGGTAACTATTCCCAACATGCCACAAATTACTTTATTATCTATCCTACCCGGCTCATACAAAAGCATTAAAAAAGGCCTTTTAAAACACTGGTTGACAACTGCAAGGGCAGTAATACCACGCCACTGGCAGTTGGCACATGCTCCATTGTTGATTGAGTGGGTTTCAGAGATGGACCATATTGAGAGGATGGAGACTCTTCTGTCACAGGAGTTGGACACTTATGAACAATGTCGTCAAATTTGGCTCCCTTGGAAGGTGCTAAGGGAATCCCTTGAACTACAGAATCTGTATATGGTTTGGAGGTAGGATATGAAATTGGTGCAGAGTCAGTTTGAGTGAGGCGATACTGGTCTGAGCAGCTATTTCGGGTAGTTTTATTTATTTTTGTTCCCCCCCCCCTTTTTTTTTTTTTTTTGTGCGTGTGTTTACTGTGATTACTGTGGGAGTTGAAGAAAGGGAGTAGGAAATCATATATTTATTTTATTTAATTGGATGAAGGAAGATAGGGCAGGGATATTCTTATTAGGGTTTAAAGATGTGTGATCTTGGGCGGTGGTGGCGGACCTTGGTGCCCCGGATGTTTTGGGGCGGCACCTCCCTTGATGTGCAACTACTCCGTAGAGCACGGGGGTGGTGGGGGTGTGTGGCCGGGACGTCTGGGGTTCCAGGCCCGCCATCATGGGTCTGGAGTATCACCATGGGTTCTCTTTTCCTTGTTTATCTTATTCTATTTTTTCTCTTGTTTCAGAGACTCATGCAGTACGTTGGTATATGTTTATGTTTTATATATCATTATTATGTGGTATGTTTTTTATTGGTACCTATTGGATGAGATGCTTGTCTGTCTTTTTTTTCTTTTTTTGTTATGTAAATTTAAAAATTTTCTTGTCAGTAAAATTAGTATTGAAACAAAATCAACACTTTTGATTTTTCATGTTAGTGTCCCATAGACTTTAACGGTGTTCCAGTAGCTTTCAAATTTTCCCCGAACACTGTACATTGTTCGGTGTTCGCAGAACATCCAAACAACCAAAGTTCGGCCCGAACTTATGCTCAGGCCGAACCGTTCGCCCAACCCTAATAAGCACTGATAGATAACACTTGTAGGCAGAATTGATGGGCACTGATAAGTAGCACTGATAGACAGCATTGATGGGCACTAATAGGTGGCATTGATGAGCACTGATAGGTGGCACTGATGATTGGGGTACTGATTATCAGTGTAAACAATCTACTGACATTCTTGACAGTTAAAGGCAGTCCTTTCCTCACACAGACACAGTGTGGGAGGAAAGGGCTGTGGATAACCGGCAAGTCTGTTTACATGTGATCAGCTGATCACATGGTAAAGGGCCGCTGTGATTTTGCTGTATGCACGTCTCAGGGGACATGTTGGAAGCAAGGTTCTGGTATGATGTCCATGGACACCCTCCCAAAATTGGAAGCCCGGAGCTCGGATGAAAGGGGGGAGGGCAGGGGGGCCCACCATGGTTTCTTGAACCGGGGCCCTGAAGGTTTTAGTTACGCCTCTGGAAAAAGCTCAGAACTAGTGGGTTTCAGAGTTTTTCAGCTGTAAAAACACTTTAAATCTGATAAAAGTTAAAGTATTATCTGCGCTTGGTAAAACCAACAACAAAACAGCAGCTAGGCACTATAACCCAGACATTGGGCACAAACAAAATACATAATAAAAAGTGCAGTGCTATAAAAAATTAATCAAATGATACATATATGTGTGTACCTAAAATAAAGTAAAGTGCAAATGCGAACCGTGACTGTTGTACAATATTCATGTAAAATCAACACAGTGCTAAAACAAAAACACATTACATGTGAATCCAGTATTATATAAAGTGCAAAAATAATAAAACAAACAACTGTACACATATGCAAAAGTTCATAGGTGATTTGAGTTCGTAAGGGGAAATCCTTGTGACACATGGATTCAAATGAGGGAAATCACTTGTGAAGTGTGAAGCATAAAATCTAAAACTTGACCACGTGAAACCCGTCACCACAGAGAGACAAGAGGCTTACCGGAAAGCCAGCGACCACCCTTATTCAGCGGGTCACAAAACGCTTGTTGGATCTGAGATCCGTTGGAGAGATGTCCTGATGTCCAAGGCATCCCCCACCGGAGGCCTCCACAGATGCTGATCGGTAGTCAAATCCAATCCGATAGCATCTCAGGTAAGGTCAGTGTTCATGATTCAACAAGAAGGAGAATGGGCAAAAATGGCATCCATGGGATAGTTCGAAGGCCAAAGCCACTGTGGAGGGAAAGAGAAGAAATGTCCTCTGCTGCTACTTCCAGTAACGTCTCCTTGCTAAAAACACTGACAAAATACAGTTATTCGGCATTTATCAAAGTTTTTGAGCCATAAGCTTTTATGGGAGTACAGTGTTGCTACAAAAAGATATAAAATGCTACAACTAAACACAAAAAAAAGGTGAAAAACGCTACTGCAAAAACTCTGAAAAACTCACTCTACAGCTACAGCTTTCTACAGCTAACGCTACTGGCTTTTTTCTAACGTCCACTGTGCATGAGGCCTTAATGTTTCTCTATTTATAGGGCTCTGCAGACGCATCAACCATTGGTTCCATATCAGCTATTCTTGCCTCCAGCAGTGATTTATTTTAACAATCATTATAGAAATGTAAAAACAAAACAAGGTCACACTTAGATAATAGGGAGCCTTCTTATTACCAGGTATGATGGAACCTCCATCAGGGCTGAAAACCTATCAAGCACTGCACATATCCCCGTGAACTTGCTTGTTTACCTCTGCTAACCTAGGAAGCTAATCAGAAGGCAGGAAATACATGATCAACAATGAAGGAAGAGTAGCTATCAGGATAGTCTTTCCAACATTTTTATTTTAGATTTCCTGTTTCATTCACAATGGCCACCAGGACAAGGAGAGAGGCTTAATCTCATCAGCAGTGACATAGAAAACAATGAAAACCTGACAGCTATAGATGCACTTTAGGAAAACACTTGTATAATAGCCATCAGGCCAACTGTTACAAATCAAAAGAAAAGAAGGAAGGAAAAACGTGTATGATGAAGAGTGCCAGATGGTAATTGAAGACAAAAACAAAAAAGATAGAAATAAAAAAGCAGACTAGAAGACTAAGAGCAAATGAAGAGGAATTTAAAGTAGCAAGTAGCAAGTCTATCGACTAATGAAATTCAGAGACAAAAGAATTTGGATTGGGAAGGCAGGAAGCAGGAAAAAGAATTGTTTGACAATATTATAGTAGGGTAAGAGAAAAGAGAAAATATTTTCAACTAGACTGTTTCAAATATAAAACCAGACTTTATATGGGATGATGGCCAAATTAGGAAAAATGGAGATCATTTTTTTCAAGCAGATACTGAAATGTGAGAGAAAATGGAATAAAGGAATTTGAAAGAGGATATGTAATAGACCTGTTAGAGGTAACAAAACCAAACTGAAAGGGGATAAATCAAATTATTTAAAGCCTAACTTTGTATTAAGTTAAATTTGGGCCAAGTTTATACAGCATTGACTGCAGTCATATTTCTTAGTAATGGTTATAGATTGTTTGGACCAGTTCAGCCCAAATTAAAGTGGTTGTTAAAGTGGAGTTCCGGTGGGAAAAAAACAATTAAAAGTCAGCAGCTACAAATACTGCAGCTGCTGACTTTTAAAATAAGGACACTTGCCTGTCCAGGGTGCCCGCAATGTCCTCACCCGAAGCCAACCCATCCCTCGGCTCCGGGTGCAGGTGCCGGCACCTTCAGTAAGGGAATCAGGAAATGAAGCCAACCTACCACCCCCTCCATAGATGCATATTTACCTTGGTCTGACTTTCACAGCCTTCAGTGTTTGTTCACATCTAGAGCCCCATGTCTCACTCTCCTTGGCTTCTATAGAATTGTGTCCTGAGCTGGAAATGAAGGGAGACCTCCATCATTCAATCATATGCAAGCCCAAATACTTTTTTTTTTTTTTTTTTTCCTTGCACGTGATTGGATATTCTATGCAAAGTGAATTTCCTCACCATTCATTAAGCTGAGGGAAATTTCCAATGCAAAGTGATCAGCCTGTTTACTTTTAGTAAATCAACCCCAGTGTTTTTTTTTTTTTTTGATTATGGGCAGTAATAAAAATAGAATGTTTTAAATGTGTTTTATTTTTCTTCAGGTAAATATGAAATATTGTTGTCAGGGCTGGGCTCCTGCTACTTGGTGAGCAGCTCTTTTCTTTCAGTGCTCAGAAGCTGCTGGGCTGTCGGTTAACTACCAGCCACTCATTGTTACCACTAGTGTTGGATGAACTCATGCTCGGGCTGAACATTGACGGTTTGCCCCATTCAGGGAACACCCGAATTTGCAGGGTGTTTGACGGGTGTTCCCCCAATCAGAGTGCAGTAAAAGCTGGTTGTTAAGGAGTGGGGCCAGGAAGCCCTCCGTGGCGTACTTAACAAACAATGAGTATGGTATGAATTTTGAGGGGAACCCCACCTCAAATTTTTTTTAAACTGCATGGGGTCCCCCCCAGGATCCAAACCTGACCCTTATCTGAGGATGCAGCCTGGTAGGTCAGGAAAAGGGGGGACGAGCGAGCACCCCCTCGAGCCATACCAGGCCACATGCACCCCCCCGCCCCAAATCACCTTGTCCTCATGTTGTCCCCATGTTTTTCTTTTTTTTATTATTGCACTTTATGCATCATTAAAATGACTGCTCCTATTAAAAAAACAAAAACGTACTCACTGACTCCATGAATGTATCTTGAAGAGAAGACCAAGACACTTGTGCCCTTCACCACAAATAATGTTGGCCTCTTACCAAATATGAAAGATCCCCACCACAGAGATCAGCCAGGGATGTAATTAACAGGCCTCCAGACATTTTGTTAATGGCAATAGCAGCACACCAACTTCCAGTTCCAGTGATTCCAAGAATTAACCTTTCACATCATGCCACATCTGCACTCATAAAGGAGAACAGAAGCCATGCATAGTGTAAAACCGCCAAAGAATTTATTTAAACAATAGACATGTATTCACAGAGGTAAAAGAAAATACAGCAAGTCACAGCATGTACTGATGCCTCGCCGCTGGCCACACGGTGAAAATGCTGACGTAACAAGTTAAGCCCCGCCCAACATGTTACACCATCAAACACTGTCATCAGAAACAGGAGGGGAAAATTTGGTAAGAGACCAATCTTATTTGTGGTGAATGGCATGAGTGTCTTGGTCATATCTTTAAGATAACATTCATGGTGTCAGTGGATAGTTGAATGTTTTCACTTGTATCTGAACTTTTACTGTTTTTTTAGAAGATTTTCACATCACTGACATTTTTCACTTGATGTTTGTGTGGATGTGCACTCATTGTATGTGTATATCTGATTTTTAATACCTGTGACACCACTACCAATGCATAGTAAACTTACTGTATATGCTAGTTCTCATTTAAAAAGATTTTTGCCCTTGCTACCACATTTGTCACAATGACTTTTATAAATACCTTTGACTTTGTCACATGCTATCTTCTCTAAAACAGAATAGCAACACCTTCACCTAAAAACTTTTAACTCTTTGACAGCCCTAAAGTTTAATGTAAGGGTATTTTAACTCTATCAACATTTATTCAAGTTGGAACTCTGGAATAAGCTCCCCACAATGGAATATTTGTAGAAGGAATTTGATTCCCAAACAATAGAGTGTAACTACAGTATGTCTAGACACAACTTTTTTCTTTTTCATTTCATACAAACCCATTCTACAGAATTGTTTCTACTGCTTTTAACCACTAGCTAGCCTGGGCAATTTTTACATTTTTCATATACATGTTAAATCAGCTCTGAAACCAGAAGTGACAAAATCCTTGTTGCTTCTGAGTAGGGATGAGCGGAACACCCCTCGGTTCGGTTCGCATCCAGAACATGCGAACAGGCAAAAAATTTGTTTGAACACCGTTAAAGTCTATGGGACATGAACATACATAATCAAAAGTTCTCATTTTTAAGGCTTATATGCAAGTTATTGTCATAAAAAGTGTTTGGGGACCTGGGTCCTGCCACAGGGGACATGTATCAATGCAAAAAGAAGTTTTAAAAATGTTTTTTCGGGAGCAGCGATTTTAATAATGCTTAAAGTGAAACAATAAAAGTGTAATATTCCTTTAAATTTCATACCTGGGGGGTGTCTATAGTATGCCTGTAAAGGGGCGCATGTTTCCCGTGTTTAGAACAGTCTGACAGCAAAATGACATTTCTAAAGGAAAAAAGTCTTGTAAAACTACTATCACTAGCACCGGCTATAATGAATTGTTGGTCCAGCAATGCACATAAAAGTTCATTGATAACAACGGCATGGAATTCCCCCACAGGGGAACCCCGAACCAAAATAAAAAAAAAATGCATGGGGGTCCCCCTAAATTCCATACCAGGCCCTTCAGGTCTGGTATGGGTTTTAAGGGGAACCCCGCACCAAAATTAAACAAAATGGTGTGGGGGTCCCCCCAAAAATCCATACCAGACCCTTATCCGAGCACGCACCCTGGCAGGCTGCAGGAAAAGAGGGGGAGACAAGAGAGTGCCCCCCACTCCTGAACTGTACTAGGCCACATGCCCTGAACATTGGGAGGGTGCCTTGGGGTAGCCCCCCAAAGCCCCTTGTCCCCATGTTGATGGAGAGAAGGGCCTCATCCCCACAACCCTTGCCCGGTGGTTGTGGGGGTCTGCGGGCAGGGGGCTTATTGGAATCTGGAAGCCCCCTTTAACAAGGGGACCCCCAGATCCCGGCCCCCCCTCTGTGTGAATTGGTAATGGGGTACAAAAGTACCCCTACCATTTCACAAAAAAAGTGTCAAAAAGGTTAAAACACAAGAGACGGTTTTTGACAAGTCCTTTATTAATTTCTTCTTCTTCCATCTTCTTTCTTCTGGTCTTCCTTTGGTGTTCTTCTTCCTCCATTTTCTTCTTCTCCATCTTCTTCTTCATCTTCTTCTTCCTCCGCTCTTCTCGTCCCGCATCTTCCTCTGGCTTCTTCTCCGCTCCGTCTGCACGATCCGCCTTAGTGGGAGTCTTCCGCCACGTGACGCTTCGGTTCTTCTGACACTTCTTATATAACTTCCCTGTGGCTTTCCCCGTGTTGTCAGAGGGGGCGGGGTCACCCATTTACGTAACCGTACGTAATGTTTAACCCAAACATAAAACCCATCCCTACTTCTGAGATAATTTGTCACAGAGGAGAGTGTGGAATGGATTTTCCTCCATTTCCTCTGTGGTCAGTTGGCCCCACTTCTTACCATGTCCCTTGCATTCAGGGTGGAATGGGAGAGGTCAGGAACCACTCTGAGTGGTTCAAACGCTGTAAAAGTGATTGGGCAAATGTGAAAAGCTGCCCAGATCCATTTTACAAGAAAGCTGATTACTGGCTTCAAAAAAACAAATACAGCTGCAGCCATGATCAGAGGCTCTGAGGAAGAAGGTATACCTTTGAAACGCGTCAGCAAGCAGCAGTTCATACGTCCTCTCTCTAGGACCTGGAGACTGCTATCAGTGGACAGACTGCCATATGTCAAAGACTGTTATAAGCGTGATTCTCTTTCTACCTTTGTGAGTAGTTTTTAATTATGTTTTTTGAATAAATGAACCAAAGGATAATGCACTAGGCTGGTGCTCCCTCTCTTTTTTCTGTTTTTTTCGTTCATTTATATATGTATGCAGAACAGCAAGTGATAAATATATTTGGATATGGAGATATTTCCAAGGGAGAGAACGAGAAGATTTCATCAATAAATATGAAATTGGACTGTATTTTTGCTGCAAAGAGTTTTATTCCTATTAAAAAAGGCACACTTGTAGGCAGAAAGCAGGTCTATTTCAGCTAGAAATATTGCACAAAGTGTACTTTTTAGACACAGATTACAGAAATTCTACAGATGTGCATAATAGCATATAACACTTATTAATAAGAAGCTTATTTCAATCAAATCCTTCTTTCCTATTTCAATATCAACCTATTTAACAGGAAGCCGATTTGGAGGCAGAGAGTTGGCCTATGTCAGCCATAAATATTAGATGAAACTTGGAAGTCAGATTTTTAAAAACGTACATATTTGCTGAACAGAATCCCATCCATTTTATTATGAGGGGATTTTGGAATTATGTAGTGTTGCTTCAAGGGTTAATTACTTGTTTAGGTCTAGGGGACTTGTTAAAGTATCAACTTTCCTGATCCTCTGTTCCTCTGCTGCTAGTCCAGTAATCAAAACCATTGCAGGTTTTTACATGTGATGACGCTGAGGGACAGTCCACTGTCGGAGTGTGGGGGAGCACTGTCTGCTGGGGGGAGAAGAAGATCATGTGAGTAAAACTGCTTTATGTTGTCAGGGAACGGTTCGCAAAAGAACTTGCATATCTGCTAATGCCCAATGGCATTGCAGATTTCCACACAAAAATTTGCGAATGCAAATGCGCATGGGCATCAATGGTGGCTAAAGCTAAAGTGCAGACAGGTTCTGGCATCCAGTGCCCTATTTAAAGCCAGCAGGATCAGCCGCTATTTGCTGGATGATCTTCAGCTCCCCGGTTTGTTTGTTTGTTATTGAATTTCCTGTTACCAACCCAGATTGACTTTGACTTTTCTTTTCTCCATTCCTGGCTTTGATCCTCGACTTGTGCCATTGACCCGCTTCTGCCTGCTGATCTGTGTATGACTCTGGCTTGCTCTTTGGACTCCGCTGTTGCCTGTTTACCAGTGTATGACCCGGCTTCCTCCTGACTCTGCTTGCTGCTTTACCCCTAGCTGATATTCCATGTATGACTACAGGCCTGGCTCCTGACCCTGCTTCTGGCTCTCCTTTCTGCCCAGTCTCATCTGGTACATCTGAGGGACTCCTGCCCAGCAGTGCATCCTTCTCATCCAGTCGCCACCCAGCAGATATCTCATCATCACTTCAGCCTGTTGCAGCTGTGAACCCCTGCAACCCTTGCAAGTACTCCCTGTTACCACCTTTAGGATTGCCCTGCCACTAGGGAAGCCCTCTCAGCACTTTGGCCTCCGATCAGGTTTGTGACAGTATCAGCATCATGTCAGAGGCCAACAAAGGTGTTTCCCCGCTCAAGGTTTTGTGCCAGTAAGTCACAGCCTTTACCCAAGCAGTGACAAGCCTACACTCACTTTAAGCATTATTAAAATCACTACTCCCGAAAAAACGGCCGTTTTTAAAACTTTTTTTGCATTGATCCATGTCCCCTGGGGCAGTACCCAGGTCCCCAAATACTTTTTATGACAATAACTTGCATATAAGACTTTAATGGTGTTCGCGTGTTTGAACAAATTTTTTGCCTGTTTGCAAGTTCTGGTGTGAACTGAACAGGGGGGGTGTTCGGCTCATCCCTACTGCTGAAGCTACTCTTCATACCTTGCAACAAGGACGGCGCCCTGTAGAAGACTATACAGTGGACTTTTGTAAAGGGTCTGCATATACAGGTTGGAATGAGACCGCTCTCACATATCAATAATGGCTTGGCCTGTCTGAAGCTCTCAAGGAGGAGCTAGCATGAGTGAAAGCCCCAGCAACATTAGAAGGGCTCATTCAGCTAGCCATCCAACTTGATAGACGCCTGCAGGAGTGACGGTCAGAACGTGCACAGCCCTTCCGGCCTTTATGGATGCTGCTTAAAGTTTTTCATCTTCTCCTGCTCCTATGCCTGCACCTTCCACTCCAGTCACTTCTGAAGGATGGACTATGCAAATTGGCTTGCCAGCCGCTTCTCCTCCTCTCCGTGTCATGGCTATCGGTGCTTACAGCTGTCCTTCCTGCCGCACTGATCATCACTGGCTGTTCTCAGTTCTCCTCCTCCCCTCCGTTCTCCTCCTCCTCTGCTCCCCGTTGTCCTCCTCTGCCCCCCCTTCTCCTCCGACCCGCTGTGTACTCCTTCTCAGCCCCCCTCTTCCCTCCTCTCCCACAGGATTTTGGGGGATGTGTCAGGATGTAGAGCGGAGGAAGGGGCCGGTAATTGTCATTTACCGGCCCCTTCCTTTTCTGAATTGGACATAGAGAGTATTTGCTACCGATCGCTCCTATGTCCTGTGACAACTGATCAGAGTAAGCTGTGTGTTACTATGCTTCAGTTTATGAATGAACAGGAGTCGCTGTCTCCTGTCCATTCATCTTCAATGCTGAGGCTGCTGAGAAAGGGAATGGGGAATCTGTGTCCCCAGTCCCTTTCTCTGACTCAAAGGGGAGATGTCAGGGATCTGTTCAGATATCTCACCAAAGCCCACCAACAGGGCTGATAAAAAATAAAATAAAATCAAACTGTAAAAAAAAAAAATTATAAAAAAAAAAAATTGTAAAAAATAAAATTAAAAAAAACTGACGTAAAAAAAAAACATCATGAAAAAAATAAATGAATTTGTAAAAGAGTATATACATAAAAATTAAAAAACTACTGACACCATCCTCTGCCCCACTGACACCATCCACTGCCTCATACCTCCCCCCACCCCCTTCCCCAGAAGCACTGTGAAAAATAATATTAAAATAAATATTAAAAAACATAAATAAACAACAAAATTGTAAAAAATAATAGATAATAAAATAATAAAAACAAAAAAACTACTGACACCGTCCACTGCTCTACTGACACTGTCCAATCCCCCCCCCCCCCAAAAAAAAATGATTGTGAAAAAAAATACAAAAATAAATTGTAAAAAATAATTTAAATAAAAAAGATAAAAAAAATCCTGACACTGTCCATTGCTCTACTGACATCGTCCACTGCCCTAGTGACACCATCCACTGGCCACTAAAAAGCATTTTGAAAAAATGAAAAAAAAAATACTAAAAAATGAAATTGTAAAAACATAATAAAAAAAATAAAAATAATAAAAATAAATAACTACTGACACCATCCACTGCCCTACTGCACATAATACCCACCGCTGTACACTCCGCACTCCTCACCTGTACATTCTACCCACCTACTGTATATACACTCTGCACTTCTCTCCTGCACATACTACCCACCTCCATACATTCTGTACTCCTCACCTGAAAATACTACCCACCTCCATACACTCCAAACTCCTCTCCTGCACATACTACCCATCTCTATACCCCTCTCCCTGCACATACTATCCACATCCATACACGCTGCACTCCTCTCCTATACATACTACCCACCTCCATACACTCCGCACGCCTCTCCTTCACATACTACCCACCACCATACACTCCATACTCCTCTTCTGCACATACTACCCACCACCACACACACCCCACTCCTCTCCTGCACATGCTACCCACTGCACTATACATTCCTTATTTAACATTACTGCATTCTGCAATACATAAGTCAACTCAGACTCTATTAAACCACACCCTATTTAGCCAGGGACAATATTTTGTACAATTCAAGCCATGCACACAGCTCCTCATGGCACGTGTAGCACGCCACAATTTTTTTTTTGGTGCCTAGGGCCCACTTTTTACCTTGCACAAGGGCCCACTGATTTCATGATATGCCCGTGAGTAACATACTATTGTTTATCATTGCCTGTCAACCTCTATTTTCCTGATAACTGGAAGTATTTGAAGACACAATAATAATGCCCGGTTTTGAAAAAGTAACTAATACACCTTAACCTGTAAAACAAAAGAGTCTTCAGGAGTTATGCAGAACAGTGGAAGTAAATGGTTAGGGATTTAAATTTTGGTTTAATTTAGTGTAACAGAGCAGCTAGTCATAGCAGTTTAATTGATTTGCTTTTGATCTTTAGTTGCTTGTTTAGGTTGAAATGTATTTCTGTATTGATTTTTATTTCTATTTATATAAAGCTTTTAGCTCATCTTCAAAAATCTTTTCAAGCATTTATTGCTGAAGAGCAAAATAAAATCAACAGCAAAAAATGTTTGAACATTCTAAATATAATAGTAAGTAGCTGGTATATACCATGGTGTGTATACATTTTGTATATACTAAACTGAAAATTGGAAAAAAAACATTATGTCATGGCAAAAACAATATAGTGGACCTGATTTAACAAACATCAAGGACAGGCGCCAGGCAGTAGGGATGAGTGAAGTGACTTTGTCAAAATAGATTTCTATCTATAGATTGCTTGACAACTTCAGCACTGGTAACATTTTGCTAATGTGGACACTCTCAATTTATGGTTAATTAAAATATGCATATAGAAAAAATTACTTTTTTTTTCCTATTTTCAGAGATTGTGTGTGTTTTTGTTGTATTTGGAGGAGATTCATTTTTCATTTACTGTTCTTTGTATTTTTTTTCAATGTATTTGAACATTATGTGTGCACTATGTGTTTTGTTTTTTTTTTTGCTTCATTGTCTTGTTTTCCTTTCAGTGAAAATAATGAGTCTAATGAGCAACTCTTCTGTATTGTAAAATGGGTCCAGGATAGTTGAAAGATGATACCATAACCCCCAGGAGCCATTTAAACCCCACTGCACCCTTAGAAATCAGATAAAAAAAAAGCTATTTTGACTTCCCCATTGATTTCAATGTGTCATCACAATGGCAAAAAAAATGATGTTATTTCTCAATTTTCATCCAGAGTTCAGGGAAATATAAGCTTCCAACTCTGCTCATCACTACTGCATAGTTCCCAAGCTCATGACTATAAAGCTGGCTACAGTCGGGTAGATTTCTGGATAATGTGAGACATCTGTTCTTGCACTCTCTGGGATCTTAAATGATTTTTAGTGTTATTTAGCCACTGGAGTTGGTTCACAATATTTAATGAATAATAATAAAATACATCATATAATATACAAATGATATAATATAAAAATATACGAAACACCAAAGTCCATTAAGTGATAATGTGCAAAATCCTTGAATTCAGCGCAACACCCAGTGCTTAGATAGATGAGGCAAAAATATCTTCTTACCAGATCCAAAGACTTATCAAGGTCCATATTCGCGCTTGTTAACATTTATTACCCCTCACATTAGGTGAAGATCATCTTAGCTTATCCAGCCTCCTCGTGGGGAACCATTGGTGAAAACAAGCCAAAGGTAATAATCACAGGATATCCACAGAAGGCGAACCAACCATTAGTCATATGAGAAAAAGAAAACTTATTGCGCAGTGTCCAGATTAAAAATGGTCAATTTATTAAAATCCCCCTAATGCCTCACACAAAAAGTCGGACTAAACGTATGTCGGCAGGGCAGGAAATAGTGGTGATGTCAGTATGCTTGTGAGAGTATTAAGACGGTGTATTTCCAAATTACTGTGATTACAATTTCATTGTAAGTAGTATTATAATAAATTGCCCGTTTTTAATCTGGATGCTGCGCAATGAGTTTTCCTTTTCTCATAAGTTTAAACAGCAAATAGTTAAAATAAAGACTATAAAAGGAAACACCATGTATTGGTTTTTGGTCTGTAAAATACAAGGGTTCTTCAAAAAGTTTCCACACTTTTTTTTACTCTATTTTATATATTAAAGTACAGAAACTTTTTGAAGACCCCTTGTATATAGAACAAATTTCCTAAAACTCAAATTTACAGCAAAAAGGAAAAAATACATGAAACAATCCAGCAACAGTGGCAAAACAAAGAATATAAGGAAGGAAAAGGGGGCGGTGTTTAAAAGATAATGAGGCTGGAGTTGCAGTGGGCATTACCTGGACACTTTTATATTAGGTGCACATATTTTTGAATAAGTAATATATAATATAGGAAACAGAAGTATCTGAGGTATGATAAGCAGGCATATAACTTGGAGGGACTATTGAGAATGCAGGAAAAAAAAAAGATAAAAACCCTCCAATAGTATGAGGATGGTGAGGACACATCGAGGTCCCTCAAATGTTAGACCTGTCCCTGGGTATACTTGACCCGCTAATTCCGAAAATGGCACCATTTTTTTCCATATCAGTCTAGTTTTTTTTTTTTATGCAATAAATGACTCTCGACTCTGATCGCCCTTCAAAAACCAGGATATAAATATAGCAAAATATGTTGGTTTTAGGCAGCACCATTGTAAAGTAGCCATAACCTCTACGGTGCTGCTTTCTGCAAAAAATTTAACAAATATGAGTGCCAATACACACATGCCTCCTATATAATCATAACTATAATACAGTTATTATTTTACACTCTAGAATCCAATGTTTCAAATGTAAAATTACAGTTGGAAAAACGTAAACACTCTCACTATATCTCCTAACTTGTATGCAAAAACACAAACAGGGTAACAATGAATGCTGTCATAAATATGGGTGACTGTATGGTATGGGTACTGGCCTAAATATCTTGGTTTGAGTAATGACACTGGCTGGGTGAGAAGATCTGTGCAGCCAAAGGGGTTAATTATCCCCAGCCAAGTTTGGGTATATAAGGTTAAGTTAGGTCGTATGGCCACACTCTCAGATGATGTCGTGAGTGAACGCATCAGTATGGAGCCATACTACGAGTAGTAATGACGTCAACACATCGTTTGGGAACATGGCCTGTGACTACCGCTTGACATATGAGCTCAGTAGGGTAGGAGATGCCGCGATGTTACCTGATCGTGTATGCTGACAATATGTGAACAACGCTAATGTTATATGCATATTCTGTAAGTGCATTTCTTAAAGGGGGGTGTTTTTAAGCAAATAATAAAAGGTGTTAAAACTGGATTACGCTATGATGTTCCTTCCTTTTTCTCTGTGAATGATTTCATGACTGAGGGATTCAGTTGTCTGGCATCGCCTGATCTAGGAAAGGAAACATCTGTGGAGAGAGTGTAATAATGTGTGATTGATGCACACTGTCCAATGCTCTTTCTGGTAAGAGTTTTACAAGAAGGGGTTCTTCCACACCCCCCCTCTCATTTCTCTGCACGTGTGGAGGTGTTGGTATTAGCAACCTTGGTAGATGGGATCGGAAAGTACTGAAGTTTTTTTACCTGCTTTGAAAGTAC
Organism: Aquarana catesbeiana; assembly: GCF_042186555.1. Classification (NCBI taxonomy): domain Eukaryota; kingdom Metazoa; phylum Chordata; class Amphibia; order Anura; family Ranidae; genus Aquarana; species Aquarana catesbeiana. The sequence continues at coordinate 206,872,020 of NC_133330.1, forward strand.
CTTACACAGCAACCTTTGAAAACAGATTATGGACTAAAATGAATTTGTATATATTGGCCTAAGTGTTTTGATGAACTGTGTGCATAGCACTGCCTGAGTCTATTTGACTACATTGTCTTGAATATTTTTTTACTTGCCCTTGAGCTGGTAGCAGCTGTAGCCTTAATTGGCTATTTTCTGTGTTAATTTCACTACTCCATGAGTGCTTATCTAATAGGACCGGGCGCTTTCTCTTGTTTTCTGTTTTAAGGTAACAGAAGAATTGATCAGCAAGATCTTTTCAAAAACTGACAAAAAAAATTATATAAATTTGCGCATATCTACAAAACTAGATGTGATTCAGTCTAGCCAATGTAATTTTCTGATTCAGCACCCCAAAAAACCCCAGGAACAGGTCTAAAAAGCAAGGCACTAAGATTTTTTTTTTTTTCGTTAGGCTATGTTATTGGTTAAACATTTACTGTTAATATAGGCTATGAGCCAACCAGCAGGACCAGATCTCAAGGGCCTAGAGACATCTGTTTTGGGCAAATGCCACCAAAGTTTCCACCGTGAACATCTCCTTCAGGATTTCCTATCATTTTACAAATTCAGAAGGGTGTTTAAAAGATTGCCAGCCTGGCAGCTATAGCTGTAGGATGCCTTTCCAATTTTTGGCAAAATGGACAAGAGGGCTAAATACTAAAAATACACATATTTTTGTATGATGTAAAGACGTGTACAAAATATGGTTATTGTGGGGCAATCCCACCATATGTGAATGTAGTTTTCCAGTTTTCCAGTCGCTAGATGCAGTTAAGTTCTAGTGAAGTTTAGATGTATCCATACCTGGACCAAAGTGATCAGTCCCATTATATGGAGAATGTCTTAGATTAAATTTGCCCCAGATTGTAAAAGGAGACAAAGACAAATAGAGAAAGTCTGAGTAGTGAGGATGCTGAGAGTAAGGAATCCATGGGATCTACTGCATATCCATTAAGAGTAGACTATAGATAGCATTAAAAATAGCTGCGCTGCTAACAAAAACAATTGTGCAAAATAATGTGTGGTACGACAACTGTTTTTGTTGGCAGTGCAGCTATCTATATGTGTGTGGGAAAACAGGTGATTGCTAGCGGTAGCTGTCAGTATTCAGTTTTAAGAACAGAGAGTGGTAGTGCAAGTTTTTTTTTTTTTATATTCTAGACATAGAATATAGTCTAATTGTATTGTAAGTTTGTTAGAATAGTGGTAAAACCATTCCACTATAAGGAAGAGCAGTCAGTTCACAGTTCAGGCAAACAAGCTGGACATATTTGGTCAGTTCACCCACCAGAGCCCCTGGCTGATGTTTGCATGCAAATATCAACTGCCAATCTGTCATTTTGTGGCAATAGCACTACCACCAAAAAAATGTTAGATCCCACCAGATTTGTTTGCAAACAATTTGGGAAATATAAACTGTGCTAGAGGATAAAAAAGCTGCCAGCACCAAGAGTCAAGATGCTAAACTCCAAACAAATTATTCTAAATAAAGTGCAGCGCTAAAATGATAATAGCAGATCAAAAAGTAGAAGAGGAGCAAACCTCTGTCAAATTATCCACCTCCACCACTGTTCATGATATTAACCAGTTAAACGGGTTGTAAAGGTAAAGGTTTTTAACCTTAATGCATTCTATGCATTAAGGTGAAAAAACATCCGACAATACTGCCCCCCCCAGCCCACCGTTTTTACTTACCTGACCCCTCGAAAGACCCGCGCTCGCCCCCGACATCCTCTTCGCTGCTCAGCCTGGCCGTGGATTAGTTGCAGTGGATAGATTGAAACAAGCGCGCTGCTGTCAATCAAATCCAATGATGAGGAAGCTCGCATGAAGGTGTTGAGTCCTTGCGGGGGGGGAGCCGAGACAGCCGCTGAGGGACCCCAAAAGAGGATGTTTGGGGCCACTCTGTGCAAAATAACAAAGAAGATCTTTAGTGATCCTTTAAGGACCAGGCCTTTTTCTGACATTTGTTGATTATAAGTATAAATTCGTATTTTTTGTACTAATTTACTTAGAACCCCCAAACATTATATATACAGGTGAATTTTTTACAAACACCAATGTGATAACAAAAAACTTGCCACCGCCCTCATCTATAGCTGGCTATCACAGTAAGCAACATTGGAAGGCTAAAACAGGTAGCAAGAAAGCCTGGGGAATGCCCAGGAAAAAAACCCAAGCCTACTTACCAACCAGCTCGCAGACAACTGAATTAACCTGTCTAACAGTATGCGTTAAAAACAGGGGTTTATTTGCAAACGCATGTGTAAGCCACAGAGCCTTGTCACGGCATCCTGGTATCTGTGGTCCTAACACTAAAATATGAGTGTCCCCACAGTGGAGGCACATGCATTCTGATGGATAAATGAAGGCAGGTGACTGAAGGAGAGCCTACCCCTTTTTAAAGGTGCAGTACTGAATACTGAAATTATAAATCAATAAATAGGTATACATAAACGGTGAGACAATAGTAAAAACAAGTGTACACAAATATTATTAAAATATAGAGAGATTGTCCTTATAATAAAAAGATCCACACTCTTCACAGAAAATTCTCCTGTGTGCTCCGTGATAGATGACAGACAGGTGTAGAAATCTGTGATACTGAACCAGGTTGGCAGCAAGAAAGGATCATGCTCCACAAGCCAGACAGATAATACAAGCTGCTTACCAGATATCAATGACCACTAAATCACAGGTGGTCAAAAAATCACAGGGAATTAGGTCTCCTTCCAACCATAAATAGTTTACATTGCTCCAGCAACACTCAAAGATAAAAGCAAGAGAAATACTTTCAAAGTGCAGTAAATTAAAACCACTTTTACTGGCAAAAATAAAAAGAAACACTTACAAGATTCCAATGTAAAACCAGCATGTATTCGAACATGTGCAGAGTTTGCGGTGTTCCTACGGGCTTTCTTCCAGGCAAGGATCATATACAGACCAGAGAAGGATAGCGAAATGATGTCATCATCGTAGGCCCCACCCTATCATTTTAGCACTGCACTTTTTTTAGAATAATTTGTACACAAGCCATTGTGAATCCCGAGGGATGTCATTGACCAAATGCTTACATGACCATACTTGGTCAATGATGTCACATTGACTCTCCACCTGCTTGTTTACACAGATAAACTGGCTGGGGATCTGTCTTTTTTGATTGGAGTATAAGCGAGGCAGCATTGTCGGTTGATGGGTCATTTTAGTGGCAGGTCAGCATCATGTGACGCTCAACGTCTCTCTGTTTCAAAGGATCTAGGTTTAGAGTATGGTTGCCCCTCTAAAGCTCTATATAGATGTGTTTAGGATTGTTGAGCAACTCATTGACTATAGACTGCAGGGCAGAAAGAATATTTGAAGGGGTGACAGTACTTATCCACAAATAGGCAGACATCTATTCAAATCTCACAAGGATTTGGGTGCAAATGGTAATGATTGTCAGCACTGATTTGATTTAAGACATTACTACTGATTAATCACCTGTCAATCAAATGGAATTCCACTTGAGAGCCATTCCTAAAGCATCCCTTTTTTTAGAAAACATACAGTATATAAAGAAAAAAAATTATATTTAAATAGATTTTCCCTGCAAGCTTTATTTATTTTGTAAATAACAGCTTTAGAAGCCAGTCTGTATGATGAGGCCACAATTTAGTGCAATTAGAGATTTTTTTTGGATAAATTCTGGTGTTTCTTTGGCAAATTTGGGATGGAAATAACAACGTGTTTCACCACAGTGAGCAAGCCTTATGTGAAGAAGCCAAATTATAGTACACTCAGGCCAAGGTTAACATATTTTTTTTTACATAAAGTCTGGTGTCTCTTTCGCAGACTTTGGTTAGAAGTAACAGGTGTGGAAAAATTGGGCCTTGGGTGTTGCTGTTGCCTTCACACCATAACTGGAGCAGGATTGGATTCTGCTCTTAAAAATGTCACACAAGTGCAGAAAAATTGGGCCTGGGGTGTTGGTGGTGCCTGAACCCTGTAACTCCTTGCAGTTGCTCTTCGAGATCGCAAGACTGACATTGTGCTCAAATATTTCAACTGACGACTCTGTTAATGATGATGGTGCTATGACTGCAGTAGCTGTGGAGGCGGAATAGGCTGCTCTGGCAGCTGCTGTGGACTATGAACTAGTGTCAGCTTTGGTGATAGAGGATGAAGTGGATAAGGATGGTTTAGTAAGCCACATGCCTGACAAAGGTGTCCTGCGTGGCTCCGAAACGTTGCACTTATCTCTGTGATGTGATCTCTCTGCATTAAAAAAACCTTTGGACAGTGATTGTTGATCCATGGTGTGCTGGTGAATATGTACACTTGGTTTAGTAATTCAGTCCACCACCTCCTCTGCATTCTGTAGCTGGATAGCATGGGCAACATCACTAAACAGAAAAAAACGTGCCCTGCCTGAGGATGGACCACATCCACCTTTGCCTGTGGACACAGATGCTGGTGGCCCCCCCGAAAAATGGCATGGGAACCGCTTAAATGAAGACATGAATTTAGACTTGCTCATGTGTGCAGAGGCTGAGCTCTACATTTATTCTCAAGCCAGAAGTTACTCTACTGGAGGCTTGTACTTGTATTCTTGAGGCAACAATTACAGACTAGGGATGAGCCGAACACCCCCCGGTTCGGTTTGCACCAGAACATGTGAACAGACAAAAATTTGCATGAATAGGCGAACAATGTTAAATTCTATGGGACACGAATGTTAAAAATCAAAAGTGCTCATTTTAAAGGCTTATATGCAAGTGTATGGGGACCCGAGTACTGCCCCAGGGGACATGTATCAATGCAAAAAAAAAAGTTTTAAAAACTATAATTTTTTTCAGGAGCAGTGATTTTAATGAACTATTCCTTTTAAATATCGTGCCTGGGGTTCCCCTTAGTCTGCTTGTAAAGTAGTGCATCTTTACAATGTTTATAACAGTACTGCAGCAAAATGAGGGAAAAAAAGTAATTACAAAAAAAATAGCTTGCGGCTGTAATGTTCCCGGTAATCTAGATGAAAAAACATTGAAAAAAACGGCATGCGCCCCCCCCAGTCCATACCAGGCCTTCAGGTCTGCTATGGATATTAAGGGGAATTCCTCGCCAAAATTTGAAACAAATGGCGTGGGGGTCCCCCCAAAATCCATACCAGGCCCTTCAGGTCTGGTATGGATTTGATTGGGAACCCTGCACCAACATTTTTTAAATGGTGTGGGGGCCCCCCAAAATCCATACCAGACCCTTATCCGAGCAAGCAGCCATGACAGGCAAGATGCACCCCCCCACCTCTTGAACCATACCAGGCTGCTTTCCCTCAACAGGGGGAGGGTGTTTTGGGGTCATGTGATGTCATAAAGGGGTGGAGTCACTTGGTTACGTCTCCGTGTGGCCCTGCCCTTGCATATATAACAACTGTCACAGCCAAGAGACAGCAATCGGCGAGACGCCTCCCATCGAGGCGGAGCTTTTTTTATTCTATTTTTCACGTCCGGGCGCCATGATTGAAGATGGATGGACATCGCGGGACACTTTTTTTCTTAAAGGAATCGTCAAAAACTGTCTCCTGTCATTTTTACTTTGACACTTTTTTTGGTGAATGGGTAGGGGTACAATGTACCCCTACCCATTCACATGGGGGGTTGGATCTGAGGGCCCCCTTGTTAAAGGGGGCTTCCAGATTCTGATAAGCCCCCCCGCCTGCAGACCCCCACAACCACAGGACAAGGCTTGTGGGGATGAGGCCCTTGTCCCCATCAGCATGGGGACAAGGTGCTTTGGGGGGACCCCAAAGCACTCTCCCCATATTGAGGGCAAGCGGCCTGGTATGGTTCAGGAGGGGGGCACTCACTAGTTCCCCCTCCCTCCTTTCCTGGCCTGCCATGGCTGCTTGTTCGGATAAGGGTCTAATATGAATTTTTGGGGAACCCCCAGGCCATTTTTTATTTTTTATTTTGGTGTTAGGTTCCCCTTAAAATCCATACCAGACCTTAAGGGCCTGGTATGGATTTTGGGGGGAACCCCCACACCATTTTTATTTAAATTTTGGCACGGGGTTCCCCTTAAAATCCACACCAGACCTGAAAGGCCTGGTATGGATTTTGGAGGGACCCTCACGCCATTTTTAAAACATTTTGAGCTATCGGGGGAGAAGAGCCTTGGTGAGAGAGGTAAAGAAGAACCCAAAGATCACTGTGGCTGAGCTCCAGAGATGCAGTCGGGAGATGGGAGATGGGAGAAAATTGTAGAAAGTCAACCATCAATGTAGCCCTCAACCAGTTGGGGCTTTATGGTAGAGTGGCCCGACAGAAGTCTCTCCTCAGTGCAAGACACATGAAAGCCCGCATGGAGTTTGCTAAAAAACACCTGAAGGACTCCAAGATGATGAGAAATAAGATTCTCTGGTCTGATGAGACCAAGATAGAACTTTTTGGCCTTAATTCTAAGCGGTATGTGTGGAGAAAACCAGGCACTGCTCATCACCTGTCCAATACAGTGAAGCATGGTAGTGTCAGCATCATGCTGTGGGGGTGTTTTTCAGCTGCAGGGACAGGACGACTGGTTGCAATCGAGGGAAAGATGAATGCGACCAAGTACATCCTGGACGAAAACCTTCTCCAGAGTGCTCAGGACCTCAGACTGGGCCGAAGGTTTACCTTCCAACAAGACAATGACCCTAAGCACACAGCTAAAATAATGAAGGAGTGGCTTCACAACAACTCCGTGACTGTTCTTGAATGGCCCAGCCAGAGCCCTGACTTAAACCCAATTGAGAATCTCTGGAGAGACCCAAAAATGGCTGTCCACCAACGTTTACCATCCAACCTGACAGAACTGGAGAGGATCTGCAAGGAGGAATGGCAGAGGATCCCCAAATCCAGGTGTGAAAAACTTGTTGCATCTTTCCCAAAAAGACTTATGGCTGTATTAGATCAAAAGGGTGCTTCTACTAAATACTGAGCAAAGGGTCTGAATACTTAGGACTATGTGATATTTCAGTTTTTCTTTTTTAATAAATCTGCAAAAATGTCAACAATTCTGTGTTTTTCTGTCAATATGGGGTGCTGTGTGTACATTAATGAGGAAATAAATGAACTTAAATGATTTTAGCAAATGGCTGCAATATAACAAAGAGTGAAAAATTTAAGGGGGTCTGAATATTTTCTGTCCCCACTGTATATATTAAATACACTGCCACTAACTAACTCACCTACCTGCCTAATCTAGCTCAATCTATCTCTGTCCACAGTCACACAATGTAAGCAACGTTATATAGTGTGGGGCATAGACTTAGCCCCCCCCGAGCCATGGTTGGCCAAAGGCACCCTGCCTTTGGCCAATTATGGCTCTCAGCAGAGCTCGCTGTGATTGGCCAAAGCTTGCAGGTCAGGTGAATTCTTTGGCCAATCATCAGACATCAATGCACTGCGATCTCGCAGTGCATTATGGGGCATTCTGTGGTGCTTGAATTTGCCACAAAGGCCCCATAACATTCACTATTCAGCAAACGGGAGAACACCCACTAGCAGTTAGCAATGAATGTATAACAAAATTCTACCATATATGTATATCACGTGTTTAAGTTGTGGCTGTTCATTCATGTCAATACAGATGTAGCCCTATCCTCGCAGGAACCGTTTGGTAAACTGGGTTCTCTGTTCTGCACCTCGACAACTTTAGCTCCTCTGACACACCTGGTTTAACGAAAGTTACTGCACTTATGAGAACACTAGTATAAAATACCTTTAACTTTGCTGTAAGTTAGTACCTGGAATGAGACACAAGACCAACACAATGTATTGGTTAGGGTTAAAATAAATACAATTTTGAGCCTAAATGAGCACACAGAAGGTAGGTTCTGATACAGTCTGCTAGACAGAATGATCAAACGCAAAGTAACTTAGAATAGAGTTCTATACCACTAGAATGAAATCAACACATAAATCAGCAAAGTCACCAATAAACAGTACATATTAGCATTAAAGCGGTAGTAAACCGCTGTGTGTTTTTTTTTTTTTTTTGCAACTTGCAAGGTAAAGCCATAATGTACATCGCATACTAGCACATTATGTGACACTTACCTAAGAAAAAAGCCAGTGGTGCGCTGTCGCTGCAGACAGGGCTTCCATCTTCACCCGGTCTTCCTTCTGGGTTTGCGGACTCCGGCTGTGTGAGTGGCCCAGAGCCACGATGATGTCACTCTCATGCTTGCACAGCCCAGGTGTCTGTTCCTTCAGAGTGCATGTGCCGGTGATGTCACCAGCTGCATGTACAGTAGATATCTCCTAAGCGGTGCATGTTTAGGAGATATTTACAATACCTATAGGTAAGTCTTATTATAGGCCTACCTATAGGTAAAAATTATGCATGGGAGTTTACTCTCACATTAACTGCAATGTGAATAATAATTCTATGACTAGTTTAAAGTGCACTCCAGGAGAATGGCTAGGATATGGTGCAATGTCCTCGAGAGAAACATCTAAGCATAAGCAATAGGTAAAGGTATCTTTTGTAGCAGCTGTAAAGGGGCAGTCTTTAGTCCTAGCTCTTCAGCCAGATAGTTTTGGGGCTCAGTTGTACTATTGGTGCACATCTGAATATTCTCAGTCAAGCCTGCAGGCAACAATAAGGCTACTATATGGCTGTAGGGTCAGTTCCTGTATGGCTCATTCTCTCTAGCAGCAGATAGTAAATCCCCTCAACAATAATCATAAAAGAGGTAAATATTACCTGATAGAACCCAGCACTGAGCTGCCCCAAAAAAATCCAACATGCAAAGATCCAAACAAACTAGTGCATACAATGTTACAGTGCATGTAAATATTTGTAATTATCTCAGAAAAGTAATAAAATATCTGTACATATTAGTGTCCATGAAAAATAAATAAATAAAAAGTGTCCAGGGTAGTTAATGTATATCAATCAGTATAAAACACCCAGTTTCCATCCACTTAATGGCGATGACATCCATTAGTGCTGTCCCTCCACCTGTGAGCACACCGCACTCACCACATTGCAATGGCTAACTTTTTCCAAGAAAGGCCCTAAAAGATGGTAGAAACTCTTATTCGGATCATCTTGAAGAAGTTGCCATAGCAACAAAACACGTTAGCGGCGGGGCAACGGTTAGGCATTGGAAGTTAGGCACTGCAATATGGTGAGTACGGTGTGCTCACTGTTGGAGGGACAGCACTACTGGATCTCATTGCCATTAGGTGGATGTAAATTGGGTGTTTTACACTGATCAATACACATTAATTATCATGGACACGTTTAATTTATCTATTTTTCATGGACACTAATATGTACTGCTACTGTATCTGTTTTCTCTGATGGTTAAAATTATTTTCATATACTATAACATTGTATGCACTAGCTTGTTTGGATTTTTTCATGTTGGACTTTATTTAGGCATCTCAGTGCTTGGTTCTTTTTAAGCACATTGGCATAACACTTAGTTTTATATACACATTTTACTGATTTGTCATCTAATTTGAACACTTTTTAAAATTTTTCCATGGTGTTTTCAAATACCATAGTGTGGAGTGGGGAAGTTTATTCAGTAAATCCCCACAGCAGCAGTGATGTTGTAGCTCACCATCTGGTCATACATAGGGATGAGCCGAACACCCCCCGGTTTGCAACAGAGCTTTCCTTGTCAAAAGAAGTTTATTGAGTATACAATGTTATAAAGATACATAAAGTAAGTTTATGCAACAGAGCTTTCAAACAAGCAAAAAAATTATACAAACACGCGAACACCATTAAAGTCTATGGGACAAGAACATGAAAAATCAGAAGTGCTCATTTTAAAGGCTTATTTGCAAGTTATTGCCATACAAAGTGTTTTGCAAAAAAAAGTTTATAAAAACGCTTGTTTTTTTCGGGAGTAGTGATTTTAATAATGCTTAAAGTGAAAAAATTAAAAAAATGAAATATTCCTGCTTGCCGCCCGCCCACCGTCAAATGACAGCGGGGTGGTGCGGCTCTTGTTCTGGGACGACGTCATATGACGGCATCCCAGAACAACAGTGCCCGCGGGGGGCATGCAGCATGGTGATCGCTGCGGCACCACGTTGCTAGGACACGGCGCGTCCCTGATCATCCGCGGCTCTTTAACCTTGTGATCGGCTGCGTCCAATCATAGCCGGTCACATGTAAATAAGGAAGTGCCAGTAATCGGCTCTCCTCGCCTCACACTGACAGAGTGTGAGGAGAGGAAAGCTGATCAGCGGCATCTCCTTACAGGGGGACATGTAGGAATGTAATCAGGGCACTGATAATAAAAGACATATAGTGTCACATTACAGTGCCCACCACTGCCCACAAGTGCCACCAATCAGTGCCCATTAGCCATGCCAGTCAGTGCTGGCAATCAGTGCTGCCTATCACTGCTGTCCATCAATGGCCATCAGTGTCGGCCATCAGTGCCACCCATCAATGCCCATCAGTGCCCATCTGTACCGCCTATCCGTGCCACCTTTCAGTGCCCATCAGTGCTGCCTAACTGTGCTCATCAGTGCCACCTATCAGTGCCCATAAGCGTGGCATATTAGTGCCTCCTCATCAGTGCCCATAAGTGCGGCATATTAGTGCCTCCTCATCAGTGCCCATAAGTGCCGCCTCATCAGTGCTCATAAGTGCCACCTCATCAATGCCCACCAGTTCAGCTTATCAGTACCCATCATTGCTGCCTCATCAGCGCACATCAGTGAAGACGAAAAATTACTTAGGTAAAAAATTTACTGACAAAAAAAAAAAATTTTTTTTTTTTTTTTTTTTTTTTTATTTTTGGTCTTTTTTTTTGTAAAAAATAAAAAACCTAGCAGTGATTAAATGCCACCAAAAGAAAGCTCTATTTGTGTGAAGAGAATGATAAAAAATTAGTTTGGGTGCAGTGTAGCACGACCACTCAATTGTCATTTAAAGTGCAACAGCCCTGAAAGCTGAAAAAAGGCTTGGGCAGGAAGGGGGTGTTAGTGCCTGGTAGGCAAGTGGTTAAATATTGTGCCTGGGGGGTCCCCTTAGTATGCCTGTAAAGTAGCTCATGTTTCCCGTGTTTAGAACAGTACCACAGCAAAATGACATTTCTAAAGGAAAAAATGTCATTTAAAACTACTCGCGGCTGTAATGTATTGTTGGGTCCCGGCAATATAGATAAAAATCATTGAAAAAAATGATTGGTTCCCCTCCCCAGTCCATTACCAGGCCCTTTGGGTTTGGTATGTATATTAAGGGGAACCCTGCACCCAAATAAAAAAAATTGGGTGGGGGTCCCCCCAAAATCCATACAAGGCCCTTCATGTCTGGTATGGATATTAAGGGGAACCCTGCGCCAAAATTGAAAAAAAAAATTGCGTGGCGGTCCCCCCAAAATCCGTACAAGGCCCTTCATGTCTGATATATATATTAAGGGGAACCCTGCGCCAAAATTAAAAAAAAATGGCGTAGGGCCCCCAAAATCCATACCAGACCCTTATCCGAGCACGTAACCTGGCAGGCTGCAGGAAAAGGGGGGATGAGAGAGTGCCCCCCTTCCTGAACCAAACCAGGCCAAATGCCCTCAACATGGGGAGGATGCTTTGGGGTCCTCCCAAAACACCTTGTCCCCATGTTGATGGGGACAAGGGCCTCATCCCCACAACCCTTGCCTGGTAGTTGTTGGGGTCTGCTGGTGGGGGGCTTATAGGAATCTGGAAGCCCCCTTTAACAAGGTGACCCCCAGATCCCGGCCCCACCCCTAGGTGAATGGGTATCGGTACATTGTACCCCTACTCATTCACCAAAAAAGTGTCAAAATGTTAAAAATGACAGTAGACAGTTTAAGACAAGTCCTTTTTAAAAAAATAAAAAAATAAAACTGTCCCACGATGTCCATTCATCCTCGATCACAGCGTCCGACGACCCAATAAAAGAAAAAAAAATGTATAACTTGCATATAAGCCTTTAAAATGAGCACTTTTGTTTTTTCATGTTAGTGTCCCATAGACTTTAGCGGCGTTCCGCGGCTTTTCGAATTTGCCGCCAACGCTGCATATTGTTTGCTTATGTTCGACTCAAACATCGGGCTAATCCCTAGTCACACACAGTGATTAGTCCACTCTCTGCTCTGTACCCTGGTGACTCTGGCTGTCAGCACCCCTAAACTCAGCTCTCTAGATCCCACTCAGGCAGCCAATAATATGCAGCAGTGATCAGTGATGGCACGCCCTGGTCTCCCTCACAGCAAGAGAAAGCTGTGTCCTGTAAAGCCTGAGAAAATGCAGCTCTTTCCTTTCCTCCTGGCAATCTCTCTCTGGGAAATGCAGTTCAAAAGCTCTTGATTACAGTATAATCTCCTTCTTCCCGGTAAAGTGCAGTGCTGCCTGAATCAGTCTATTGAACTCTTCCTGCTCAGCAGCTCCCTCCTCTTGCTGATATAGCTGTTAACCATTTCAGAGAGCAGCTGCAGCCAGTGTTTCTCTCACTCACCATTCTTAGCCATGCACTTGGCTACACAGACCTACCTATAAATTACCTACCATCTTAGACATCTGGATCTTTGTAACAATTGTTTTCCTCTCTTTCGTGTCTGCTGTGCTGTTGACTTTAAAAAAAGGAATAAAAAAAAATAGATAAAAATGATCTGATGCTCAATAATCCTTCCCTTATATAAATCAACATGCTATCTGGTTATATATGCTTGCAAAAGAATTAAGCAGCCTAGAAGTTATCATTACACTGCTTTCCTTGTGCTGCATCACATTTTAAGGGAAATTTAAAATTTTGACCCAAAAGCTTCAAAATTATTAGTGACAGGGGCAGACAAAGTTTTTTGACTTCTTTGACACCTTTAGTTGCATGTTAGTTCTGGGATAGTGAGTCAGAAAATATTGACAACAGTGACAGCTAGGAAACTGGCATTTTCAGTACAGGTTTCCATAACATATTTTAAAAGAGAAGTATGAGCTTTTTTTTTTTTTTAAGAAGAATCATCATATTTACCTAGCTGGATGCAGCATCAGTCCAATGCTGCATCTGTCCCCAGCACCTCTAACACTGGGTACAGAGTGATCAAACAATGCCAATCGCTCGGTTCTCACAGCTCCCTGAGCAGAGAGCTGTGGAGGGGGTGGGAGCAGCCAGCTCAGGCTTTCATCGGCTTGCTGAGAGGACAAGCCGAGTGCTGGTCCAGGATCCTGACTCCATTGTTGCCATCTTGCCCAATTCTGGAACAGCTGTGACATTAGTTGACAGTGGGCTTCATCCCATTGTCTGTTGAAAACGGGTAACAGGTGGGCAGAATGAGCTGCTCTCCTGTGATCAGCAGAAGTACAGCCAAACAAACTTTGGCTGTACTTCTCATTTAAGGTAAAGTTTATGGTGCTTCACCATAATTACACTTTTGGGCCAGTGCCCAGGCAAGCAGGGCTATAGGAGGCAGCATCCAGGTTGTATGCACTATGATACTGTTTTACTTATCCACTTGACAACTGGGCACTTAAACCCCCCTCGTGACCAGACCAATTTTCAGCTTTCAGTGCTCTCACACTTTGAATGACAATTACTCAGTCATGTAATACTGTACCCAAATGAATTTTGTGTCCTTTTTTTCATACAAATACAGCTTTCTTTTGGTGGTATTTGATCACCTCTTGGCTTTTTATTTTTTGTGCTATAAATGAAAAAAGACCGAAAATTTTGAAGAAAAATGAATTTTTCTTCGTTTCTGTGATAAAATTTTGCAAATTATTAATTTTTCTTCATATATTTTGGCCACAATTTATACTGCTACATATCTTTGGTTAAAATAACCAAAATTAGTGTATATTATTTGGTATTTGTGAAAGTTAGAGAATCTACAAACTATGGTGCAAATCATAAAAAATTTATCACACCTGATGTACTGGTGGCCTATCTAATTTCTTGAGACCCTAACATGTCAAGATAGTACAAATACCCCCCAAATGACCCCTTTTTTGAAAGTAGATAATCCAAGGTATTTAGTAAGATGCATGGTAAGGTTTTTGATGTTGTCATTTTTTCCCACAATTCTTTGCAAAATGAAGATTTTTTTCCCCCCACAAAATTGTCATTATAATAAGTTATTTCTCTCACATGGCATGTGTATACCACAAATAACACCCCAAAATACATTCTGCTACTCCTCCTGAGTATTACGATACCACATGTGTGGGACTTTTTCACAGCCTGGCCACATAGAGAGGCCCAACATGCAGGGAGCACCATCAGGTGTTCTAGAAGCATAAATTACACATCTAACTTGTTGATTACCTATTACACTTTTGAAGGCACTGGAGCACCAGGACAATGACATGTGACACTGACGTGGCACTGATGACAGATGGCACTGATACGTGGCACTGACACTTATGTGGCGATGACAGATGGCACTAATACGTGGCACTGAAAACAGATGGCACTAATACGTGGCACTGACAGATGGCACTAATACGTGGCACTGATGACACATGACACTGATGACAAATGGCACTAATATGTGGCACTGATGACACGCGGCACTGATGACAGATGGCACGTGGCACTGATGACAGATGGCACTAATACGTGGCACTGATGACAGATGGCACTAATACGTGGCACTGATGACACTGATGACAGATGGCACTGATATGTGGCACTGATGACACTGATGACAGATGGCACTGATATGTGGCACTGATGACACGTGACACTGATGACAGATGGCACATGACACTGACAGGTGGCACTGATGACAGATGGCACTATGTGGCACTGATGACAGATGGCACTTATGGCAGTGGGGACAGATGGCAGTGGGGACAGATGGCAGGGACATGACAGCAGGGACAGATGGCAGGAACATGACAGCAGGGATGTGACAGCAGGGACATGATGACAGGGACAGATGGCAGTGGGAACACTTTTTTTCCTTTTTATTTTTTTCTTCACTTACCGCTGCAGTGGTTCGCTCTCCCTCCTCACACGCTGTCTCTGTGTGAGGAGGGAGAGCCGCAGAACACCGGCAATGAGAGATGATCTCATATGTTTACATATGAGATCATCTCTCATTGGCACCGCCGATCGTACTGAAAACGGCCGCTAGGATTGGCCGTTTTCAGCGATCTGTGACTGGCTGTGTCTAAGGGACACGGCCAGCACAGAACTTCCCCGATGCGTGGCCGCGGGAGCGCACAACGCGGAAGTCAACAGGGATGGCCTCCCGGCAATTAGCGTCCGCGCTGTAGCCGTCTTTCGGCTTATGGTAATATTTGCACCTTTTTGCTCTCTTGAATAGATCATTAAAAGTATTTTGTTATATTTTTTATAAGTGCACAAAATATCTGTTATTTTTGTCATAATTAGAATTTAGTAAATCATTATTGACATTTTAATGGCGGTACTTTAATCACTTCTGTACCTAATTCATGAAAGCCTTGCATCAGTTTCCTACATATTACTTACATGTGTAACAGATTCAGGTAGTTCTTTGCACTATTTGTAGAATATCAGTTTTGCTGTGACAAATTCAAAAAGAATTAGGGCTCTTTCACACGGGGGATCCGTATGTCCGTTTTTCATCCTTCCGTTTTCGTTTTCATCACTGATCCGCCCCGTGTGAAAGAGCCCTTACTGTTCCTGAATAAGGAAACTTATGGTAATTAAAGCGTTATTAAATCCAAAAACAGAAATGTATTTTTTTGCAGCTAACCAATGTATTAATGTGGTGGCTACATTTGTCTTTTTATCCTTTGTTTTCACCTGGTGATCCAACCAGAAAGTCTGTTATTTTTCAACTTCTTTTACCAGACCATGCTGTCTAGCAAAAGTGGCAATTAGAGGGTTGAAACAAACCATTTACCACTGACAGGGGTGTTTACAGATCTGTTTTTATTCATTTATGTAAAACCTTTATCCTAAAAGGAAAAAGCCGTTGCAGTAACGGTTTACAAACTGTTAGCTTTAATTTGTTAGTCAAGTCCATCTAAATCTGCTAGTCAGCAGACAGGAAGTGTATATCTGGCCAGATCACTACGTGAAAACAAAGTAAAAAAAAAAATTAAAAAAAGCAAATCAATGCTGCCGTAACATTTGAGGATTAGTAAGTTACAATAAATCACATTTTTGTTTTTGTGTTTGATACCACCTTTAAGACAATCTTTTAAGCTGGCATAGAATCTGGTGAGTTCTGCCACTTTGCACTGTGGTCTGTCTCTCACCCTTCTCTCCACTGTGCACTTGATCTCTGCAATGGCCATATTTGTCAATAACATCAGTCAGCATCCCCGCACCTATCTTAATATCCACATGTCGGCCAGCAATAGTCCTAGCCGGCAACAGAATGGGACCAGAAATGCATCACCAGTTGTTATTGCACTGTCAGATGTGCAACCAGTGATGCTTGTGGTTCAGGTGGGGTTAAAACATATAGTGAAGACAGGGGTGTTCAGTGTGGAAACTCTAACCTCTATGCCACTCTCCTCTATGGAGGCATATGTATATGTGACGTACATGTTTCCAGCTAGTTGCAACATTTCTCACACAGAGTGACAGCAAAATTAATATGAGGGTCTATGACACACTTTTTGAATCAGAGGGTTTTTGTCAAAGATGAAGGTAGGAGCACACTATTTCTTTTTGGCACATTCACAGTTATTTATCAGTACTCAATGGCGACCCTAGGGGGGGGCAGAGGGGGCCCTGACCCCCCCAACATTATGCTGGGCCCCACCATGTGCCCCCCCCCCCCAAAAAAAAAAAAATTTTTTTTTTTATTTTTTTTTTTTTTTTTTACAAAAAGGCAATTTCTTTTTGTTTGTATTCATATCAGATGTGCCACATCTTACTCGGGCCACCGCTGGGGTAACACAGTCTCTATTGAGAGGGAGAACGTCCCCAGTCAGCTCCTGCAGGTGATTCCTCCCCCCTCCCTCTGCTCGCTGACACTGCATAATGCAACCGCTCACACAACCACGGCCGCCCGATCTGCTCCTTCCCTTGCATCCTCATTGGCAGGGAGAAGAGTGAGTTGCAGGAAGGACTCCACCAGGACTCTCAGTTACTGAAAAAACAGACTGATTTCTCCCGTCCTTAGGACAGGAGAACGAGCCTGTAAATTCCAAGAAATGCCAGACCAGCGCTGTCAATAGCAGGGGCAGGACAGCAAGAGGAGGCTGGGGAACCCCACAGTGACAGAACACCAGGGCCGGGTGGCAAGACAACCTTTGCAACCCTGATAGTTCTCCCACTGCTTTGGACCCTTATATTTTCTTGGTATGCTGGTGACATATATCTCTTGTTCTCTGTCACCCTGGGGGGCCCCCAATACAGTAGGAAGGGAGCTCACTGCAGAACATGTGAAAGGGCCGTTGTGGGATCGTAGTAAAGGGGTAAAGGGCCCCAGGATAGATAAAATATATAGATAGATAGATAGATCGATCTATCTATCTATCTGCATTTTATATTGCCCCCCTATTTTTGTCCCTGTCCCCCCATGTGCCCCCCCTAAATATGAAAGCTGGAGACGCCACTGTCAGTACTTGCAGCATATTTTGAGGGATATAACCAGGGCTTTTTTTTTCTCAGAAAACAGGTGCAGGAACTCAACCTTGAGCCACTCCCCCCACACACACACCCTCCAAACTGCATCAAATAATGGGTGTGGTCAAATTTCACTAAGGCTACTTTCACACTGGGGCAGGCGAGCGCCGGCGGTAAAGCGGCTCTATTTTTAGGGCCGCTTTACCGTTGTTTTAGTGGTGCTATTCGTCCGCTACCCGGGTGGTTTTAACCCCCCCCGCTAGCATCTGAAAAAGGGTTAAAAGCACCCGGAAAGATCCGCTGCAACGGCGCTTTGCCAGCGCTGCCCCATTGTTTTCAATGGGTAGGGGCGCTTTAGGAGCGGTGAATACACCGCTCCTACAGCGCTGCAAAGATGCAGGTTGCAGGACTTTTTTGACCGTCCTAAAAGCGTACCACTCCAGAGTGAAAGCCCTCAGGTTTTCACACTAGAGACAAAGGAGATGCGCTACACAGGCGCTATTTTTAGCTCTGTAGTGCCTGTAAAGCACCCCAGTGTGAAAGTAGCCTAACAGTGAGAGGGTCTTAAAGGAGCATTAAATACCAGGAGTGCATTACGTGCAGAGTTAGGGGGGTAGCACAGAGTGCAGGGTTCAGGTTGCGTTGCATACAGAGTGCAGAGTTCAGGGGTGCTCTACACACAGAGTGCAGGATTCAGCCTTATGCCACAGCTGCTAACCTCTGCATTCCCCATTCACATCTCACTTTCACCCCTCTTCAGCTCTGACCTCTGCATGCAACCCCCTCTACTGTCCACATATTTTCACCCTTTCCTTAAAAGCTCCACCATCTTCCACTTTACTTTTGTTGCTGTATTAAGTTAAAACATGCAGCCGCCTCTAGTACCTCCCCACACACTGTAGGTGGCTCCACCTCTCTCCCTTTTAGGGAGATCAACCATTGGGGGTGTCGGCATCCTCATTCCACCCTGGCACCTGCATCTCCCTTGTCCCGCTCCTGTACTCACTGGGAGCCATTCAGGAGATTGGCTCTATGGGAGCCGTTGAGAGTTAAGCTGTCACTTGTAAACACAGAAGCCGGTGTTTATAAGTGATAGTGGTGAGCGGGGAGCAGAGGTCCTGAGCCAGAGGTGGTGGAACTGAGTTCCACCAAGTTTCAGCTGTAAAAAAGCCCTGAATATAACACTGGGAAATGTGCATGTATTGCAGAGATGTTGGTGGTCTGAAGCTCTGCATATAAAGTAGACAGCATTTCCATCAAATAGCGTAATATGTCATTAGCTTTTTACTAAAGTGATTATATGACACAAGGAGCGAAGTTTGTGGAAAAGGGTGTCACCATTTAGAAATACCTAGGACAACATGATACCTAAATATGGCCTTCTTAAAGCGGAGTTCCTCCCAAAAATGGAACTTACGCTTTAAGTGATGGTGACCCCCTGACATGCCACATTTGGCATGTGGTCTTTTTTTGGGGGAGCGGGTTCCCAGTTTTTAAGTGCACCAAGCTCCCACTTCCTCCTCTGGATCCACGGCGCCGGAAAGAAGTTTACCCCTCACCCCTCCAATCTTCTGGGACATGTCATAGGTCCCAGAAGATTTCCCGGCCATGCGCAGCGCAGCTTGTGCTTGCGCAGTGCGCGCCTGGCTGTGAACAGTTAGAATGCCAGCGCTGTGGAGAGGAGAGGGAGAGGAGGGAGGATGTGTGCGCCCACATCGCTGGACCCTGGGACAGGCAAGTATCTGATTATTAATAGTTAGAAGCTACACTTTTTGTAGCTGCTGACTTTTAAATGGGTGGAACTCTGCTTTAACAACATGTTGGAAAAGCTCTATCTCCGTGAATAGTAGGTTTACTGTTTAACCAGGATACCAGAGAGTTTTTGCTTTTTTTGGGGGGACACGTGTTGAAATGCACATTCTCTTTAGTCTTAAAGATGAGTTAAATCTTTATCCCAATCATTATATATTTTCTAAAAGAGACCCTAGAAAATAAAATGCTGGTAGTTGCAATGTTTATGTAACATGATATTAGCACACATGTTTATCAAACTCAAATTTTCCAGTAAAAAATACACATAATTAATGTTTGTGTTCACAAACACAATACTATCTACTTTTTGGTAAAATATAAAATATGTGGTTGCATCCGATAAACAGTCAACAAACATGTCAAGCCTTAACAATGCATGCGACCATGAAATGGTGAGAATGTTTGTACCCAAAATGATCCATGATGCTTTAAAAAAACCTTTACAGGTCATCGGTTTACCATAATGCTAGCCATAAAGTTATTGCTCTCACTCTAGTGCAGTATTCCTCAACTCCAGTCCTCAAGGCGCCCCAACAGGTCATGTTTTCAGGCTTTCCATTATTTTGCACAGGTGATTTGATCAGTTTCACTGCCTTAGTAATTACCACAGCCATTTCATCTGAGGGAAATCCTGAAAACATGACCTGTTGGGGCGCCTTGAGGACTGGAGATGAGAAACACTGCTCTAGTGCATGTGGCAATACTGTATGTAGCACAGTTGCCTTATTCGTTCATAGGAGCAACAAATGCAATTATACACATACAGTAAATGTATGTATGCAGAGGGAGAGGGTGGGTTTAAAAATATTTTGTGTTTTATTATCATGTGTTGCTTTATTTTTAATTCCTTTGCACGTCACTTCATTGCTACCACATAGGAGGCTGATAGCATTGTAGAAATGGCAGGTCCTCTTTAAGGAGATAAGCAATAAATGAGTCTTCAAACAAACACTCACTAAACCTGTGTACATAGCTGCAATCACTGTGGATTGATTCATCCTCAAATTTCACAGCAGATTGCATCATTCTTTATTGCTCGTTTTGGTTTACAACAAAAAACTTGAAAATCTATTGCATGTACAAAAAAATGCAAAACGCATAAGAAAAAAGCTTCAAAATAAATTGCCAGATAAAAGTTTGCAGGCACCCTAGAATAAATGGGCCTATCTTCAGGCATCCAAATTGACTTTTTTTTTTTAACAAGAAAGTAGCACATATTCTGTATCTTGATTAGGAATAAAGTGAGGTGTCTTTGAGAGGAGTATGGACAGATATGCTTTTAGGCAATTACCGAGGATTGCTATATCCTTATTCCAGGCCAGTTAGGTAAAATGACTTAGTGAACAGTTTATAGAATGTGATGCTGTACCCTATACAGCAATATGTTAGCTGAAAAATGGCTTGTATTATAAAACTCATCAATCTCATAACAATGTTTTAAAAGGGCAATTACAGTGCAACTGCTCCCTGATACTGAAATTGCTGCCTCCCTTGTATGATTAAACAAAAAACACTCTGCACCTGTTCCTGTCACACTCCATTAATATGACTGTTTATATTGAACATTCAGCACTAGCTCTGTTCACTGACAACACTGAATATGCTGTCTGCAGTGAGTCACTTCACCCCATCGACCCTCTACAAAATAATTTACATCAAGGCTGCGAACAGAGAAAGCATCTCTAAATGATAAAAGGGACAGTTATGTGTCCTAAACAGAACATCACAAGAACTCAGTAATTCTAGAACATCAGTTCTCAGTGTTTGCATGCAAATTATTTGTCATTGCTTCTGGAACCACCCACCTATACATCAAGAGGTTAATGGCAGTGAAACAAGGTGGTTTCTTTGCAAGTCTGTTTCTTTGCATTGAAATTGGCATTAATGCTTCAGTTGCCTGAATGCTGCAGTTTGCATATTGCAATAAATATAATATCAAGCAAATTAAGCTATATTGAGATATAGGATGAAATATCTCTCTTTGCCTTTGTTATCTGTAGTATTAGACTTTACCTTTTTTACCTGTTTTGCTCAAAGTCACATGCTATATGGTAGCAAGGGTAGCAGGTTGCAAGAGTATGATGGCCATATCTAGGGGAAACTGCATGGTGACAGAGTAGTAGAAATCCAGGGCAGTATAGAAGAAAACCTGAGCACAGCACAGACACACAGGAATGCTGATACAGGAGCAAAGGAGGAAGATATGTATACCACCCTGCCACCATTTTTTTGCGTTTAGTATTTTTTGTCCCACTCCCCAGGACACTTTGAACCCCAATTCCTGCCCCCTACATGAAATGCTTAGGTGATTCTGACAATATCATACCCATTTTTCTGGGTGGTCCCATTCAAACCATGCCCACTTTCTGGGTGGTCCCACCCCTGATTATGCAGAACACACCAACTCGCTGATTCAATCCTGTCAGTTCATACCCTTTTTTGAGTTGCTGTACATGCTATCTTAGGACATAACCTTGGACTTTGACACAACCAGGGACAAAGCACGAAGTACGGTAATGTGGGACAGTAGTGGCACATCTGAGGACCTGAAACAAGGATATGAGAGGTGGGCTAGATGGAAGACAAAAGAGCAAGAATCAGAGATACAGTAAAATAAAAAAAAAAAGCTTTATCAAGCTTGATCCCTCTGTGACACATTTTCTTTTGGGTCACAGAGTTGACAACACCCCCCTTTCTACATTTATTACCAACGTGGCAATATAAATGCTTATTTCCTCCCACAATGTTGAAGAAACAATGAATGGTAATGCCAAGCTGCAATTTATGAAGATTGCTTTCTTGTATTAAAAGAGGTATATACTTCAGAAAGAGAGACATAGTTTTACCCCTTTACAAATCATTAGCAATACCTCATGGAATATGCAGTTCAGTTTCAGGCACCAGTTCAGAAAAAGTATATCAGAGAACTGCAGAGAAGGGCAACCAAACCAATGAGAGGCATGGAGGACCTCAGCGATGAGGAAAGATTAGCTGAACTGAATGTATTCTTTTCTCAGAATAGACGATTAAGGAGGGATATGATCACCACATATGAATGTTTAAGTAATTCACATAGTGAACTTAATTCAGTTATTCCCTTTAGGTCATTACACAGGATAAGGGAGTACTTTCACATAGGGAAAGGCTTCTTCACTGTAAGAGCTGTGAAAATGTGGATGCATGGATGCATTCATAAATGCACAAAATATAACTGGACATTAACATGTCCAGGTCATATCTATAGGTAATAGCACCAGAGATTGTTGATCCAGGAAATATCTGATTGCCTTCAAGGGGTCAGAAAGAATTTTTCTCCCGCTGGAGCAAATTGGAGTGTGTTTTTGCATTTCTCTGGATCAATTGTGGGTGTAGGGTTCTGTTTATGGGGGTTTTCTATTTATTTATCTTTTCTATTTGTTGAATTAGGTTGACTTTTGTCTTTCAACAATGTAACTGTGTAAAAAAAAAAATGTAGAACTATTTTTTAAGCTTAAAGAATGAAAAATTTAAAAATTGGGTTTTGAACAACACATTTTAAGCCTTTGTCATTGTAGATGGAGAGAGAGAGAAATTGGATTGCACCCTTGAATCCAAAATTTGTGTCTTCTTTTGAAAACTAAAGATGAATAAAATGTGACAATTTGCATCACAGGTATTAAGCCTGTATAGACAGACTGCAAGTTCTGAGCGACTGAGCAGGCATTTAACATCCAAAAAAAACCACTGATGATGGAAATACCATATCATTTTGAAGACATAGATAGAAGCCCTTTTCTAACATGCCACAATTTTTAGAGACTGAGCAAACTTTGAGCATCTGAAAAAAAAGTGCCTCTTTTTGGACACTGGTAACAAAAATAGCATACAGGTTTGCACAACTAGAAAGCCCTTTTAAACCATTTACAATTTCTAAGAGATTACACAGGCATTTAGCATCCATAAAAAATATATATACAGGTATGTCTTTTTGGATACTATAGATTGAACATACAGGTTTACACCACAGCTAGAAAGTTTTTTGAACAGGTCGCAATTTCTGAGGGACGAAGCAGGCATTTACCAACCAAAAGAAAAATATTAGTGTCTTTTTTTGGACACTGATGATGGAAATGTCATACAGGTTTGCACCACAGCTAAAAAACCTGTTTAGAGGTGACACAATTAATGAGTGATTATTCAGACATTTAGAATGAAGATATTAAAAAAAATGCGTGTTTCTTTCTGCACACTGAGGAAGAGAAAAGTATACAGCTTAGCAACACAACTATCAAACAGATGTGGACAGTCGGCGATTTTGGAGGGTAAGAGTGAGCAGGCATTTTACACCAGGAAATTGTATATCACTGCTTTTGTTTTTTACACTTAAGATGGAAATGGCATACATCTTTGCAACACAATTTTAAAACCTTCATTTTCAAGGCCACAATTTATGAGGGAGAGAGTAAACTAGACAGCAATATGCCAAAAATGTTAGCTTCTTTTTTCAAGAAGGACGATTTTTATAGATTTGACACCTTTTTAAACCTTACACTATTTGTGAAAGAGAAAAAGCAGATTGCACTTTACATTTTTTTTTCTACGCAGAAGATGGAAAAATTGAGATACCTGCTAGCACAGCTTTTTACCCTTTTTGGAGACACTACTATTTCAGAGTAGGATGAGCCGAACACCCCCCGGTACCGTTCGCACCAGAACCTGTGAACGGACCAAAAATTCGCACGAAAATTAGTACTCCATTGAAGTCTATGGGACTCGAATGTTCGAAATCAAAAGTGCTAATTTTAAAGGCTAATTTGCATGGTATTGTCCTAAAAAGAGGTCCTACCTCAGGGGACATGTATCAATGCAAAAAAAAGTTTCAAAAACGGCCGTTTTTTCGGGAGCAGTGATTTTAATGATGCTTAAAGTGAAAAAAAAGTGAAATATTCCTTTAAATATCATACCTGGGGGGTGTCTATAGTATGCCTGTAAAGTGGCACGTGTTTCCCATGCTTAGAACAGTCCCTGCACAAAATGACATTTTTAAAGTAATAAAAGTCATTTAAAATTGCTTATGGCTTTAATGTAATGTCCGGTCCCGGTAATATGGATGAAAATCAGTGAGACAAACGGCATGGGTACCCCCCAGTCCATTACCAGGCCCTTTGGGTCTTGTATGGATATTAAGGGGAACCCCGCACCCATATTAAAAAAAGGAAAGCCGTGAGGCCCCATGCCCTCTGAACAGCAGTATACAGGCGGTGCAAACAAGACAGGGACTGTAGGTTTGTGGTTAAGTAGAATCTGTTTGTAATTTTGAACTGGTACATTTTTAAAGTGTAGCTCCAGCCAAAAATCCTATTTTTAAGCTTTTTGGAAAACATAGGGAATGGTTATCACCCCTGTGACATTTGTTTTGATGTCTGTGCACCTCTTCAGAAGATTTTATCTCACTTTCTGTCCCAATGATAAGTGTTTGACAATTTTGGGTTTTTAGGGAAACAAGGATTAGTGATAAAGCATCAGTGGAGAGGAGACATGTTTTTCCCATATTAACTCTTACAGGAGAGAATTTCCCTTCCTAGGGGTAGATTTCATCTCACTCCTGTTGTCTCCTTCCGTTTGCAAGTAGGAGTCATTTGTAAGTTGGATGTTTGAAAGTAGGGGCCTGCCCTATATACTCTGCAGAAATTGGGGCCTTAGGTGTTGGTGTTGCCACAACACTGAAAGCCCTCACAGTTACTCTTGGTGGGCGCAGGAACAGGCTCTGCTGTGAAATATTAGATCAAGAATTGTAATTACATGCCCCTGTTGAACAGGGTCAGAAAAATTGGGCCTTTGGTGGTGGTGCTGGTGCCACAACACTGTAAGTCCTCACAGTTACTCTTGGTGGGTGCAGAAACGGGCCCTGCTGTGAAATATTAGATCAAGAATTGTAATTACATGCTCCTGTTGAACAGGGTCAGAAAAATTGGGCCTTTGGTGGTGGTGCTGGTGCCACAACACTGTAAGTCCTCACAGTTACTCTTGGTGGGTGCAGAAACGGGCCCTGCTGTGAAATATTAGATCAAGAATTGTAATTACATGTCCCTGTTGAACAGGGGCAGAAAAATTGGGCCTTAGGCACTGGTGCCACAACACTGCACCCCCTCACAGATACTCTAGTTGGAGCGCAGGAATGAGCCCTCCTGCAAAATATTGCATCAAAAATTGTAATTACATGCCCCTGTTGAACAGGGGCTGGAAAATTGGGCCTTAGGCACTGGTGCCACAACACTGCAACCCCTCACAAATACTCTAGTTGACTGCAGCAACAAACCCTCCTTGCAAAATATTGCATCAAAAATTGTAATTACACGCCCCTGTTAAACAGGGGCTGAAAAATTGGGACTTAGCCACTGGTAGCGGCGCCCAGAACCAAAAATATTCTTACAAGCTATCAGCATGATCATTGAGGAAGAGGATAGTCACTCAGCATAACAGGATAGTCACTTAGCATCAGCATAGGCAGTCTTGAAGGGATCTGACATTTCAAAAAAAATTATTCGGTTACACACGGTTACATCAGCATCAGGTGCTTGGTAGCTGGTGGTGATCCAAGACTGATTAATTCTTATGAAGGTCAGTCAATCGACCAAGTCAGTGGACAAGCGCACCCTGTGATCAGTTACAAAACCTCCAGCAGCACTGAATGTGCGTTCCGAAAGAACGCTGGATGCAGGACAGGCCAGTAGCTCTGGCCAGTGATCCATCCTCAAGACCCAGTAACCCAGAAGATTTTCAGTGGGAAAGGTGTCCAAGTCTGATCTTGCCCCTAGGTAATCCTGCACCATGTGAATCATGGTGCAGGATGGTTGCTGGAACCGAACATACCTTGGGGCTGCGGACTAAAAAATTGTCTGAATGCATCGGTCAGATGGCCACCTTCTCCACCGCTCCGTCTTTGACTGACCAAAGCCTCAGCAAAATGTTGTCCAGGAACAGGAGTTTGTAACCTCCCAGTCTCTGGGAACGCGTTGCACAGACCTTTCTGCAAGGCCTCCTGAAGATGTTTCATCCTCTGCTCCCTCTGCGACGGCAAGATAAGGTCTGCAACCTTACCCTTGTAATGTGGATCAAGGAGGGTTGCCAGCCAGTATTGATCCTTCTCCTTGATACCACAAATACGAGGATCCTTCCGCAGGCTTTGCAGGATCAGGGAGGCCATGCAGCGTAGGTTTGCTGAGGCATTCAGTCCGGAGTCCTCTGGGTCACTAAGAACGACATGATCCGCAGCCACCTCCTCCCAGCCATGTACAAGTCCATGGGTTTCTTGGGACTGTAAATGATCCCTTAAAGACTGATGCTGATGCTGAGTGCCAGGCTCCACCTCCATGCTGACACAATCCTCCTCTTCCTCCTCCTCGTCCTCTTCCTGTGTGATCGGGCACGCAGGAACACTGTCTGGATAAAGGGGGGCCTTGAGAGCTAAGGAAGTCATCCTCTTCCTGCCTCTGTTCTGCCTCAAGTGCCCTGTACATTATTCCATGCAGAGTGTGCTCCAACAGGTGGACAAGGCGGACAGTGTTTACTGATGCATGCACTGTCACTGCTCACCATCCTCGTGGCCTCCTCAAATGGTGACAGGACAGTGCATGCATCCCTGATCATGGCCCACTGGCGTGGGGAAAAAAAACAAGCTCCCCTGACCCTGTCCTGGTGCCATAGTCGCACAGGTACTCATTGACGGCCCTCTGCTGCGTGTGCAGCCACTGCAGCATGGCCAACCTTGAGTTTCACCTGGTGGGCATGTCACAGATTAGGCGGTTCTTGGGCAGGTTAAATTCCTTTTGGAGGTCAGCCAGATGAGCACTGGCATTATATGACCTGCAGAAATGCACACAGACTTTCCTGGCCTGCCTCAGGACATCCTGTAAGCCCAGGTACCTGCCCAAGAACCGCTGTACCACCAAGTTAAGGACGTGAGCCAAACAGGGCATATGGGTCAATTGTCCCTGTCGGAGGGCAGAGAGGAGGTTGGTGCCATTGACGCAAACCATCATACTTGCCTTAAGCTGGCGTGGCGTCAACCACCTCTGAACCTGCCCCTGCAGAGCTGACAGAATCTCTGCCACAGTGTGGCTCCTGCCTGGGCATCCTGCCTCGTTGATGATGTGCCTCCTCCACCTCTCTCCTATCAGGCACCCACGTACAGTCAGTGACCTCATCATCCCCTCCCTCCTCATCACTGGAGCAAAGCTGGCAGTATGCTGCAGCTGGGGGAACATGACTGCCAGATTGCTGTCCTTCTTGGGCACCCCCTCTCTCTGGGCTCAAGTTACTGCCTTCCTCTAGCTGGGTACCATCATCGGAGCCTTCAAAACGCTGGGCATCCTCCTGGAGCATGTACCCAACACTGTGGTCAAACAGTTCGGGGACTCCTCAGGAGGGAAGGAGTGACTGATGCCATTCAGCCGAGGGAAGAGACCGCGTTGTCAGTTGCTTTGCCAGACAAAGTACCCTGAGCCTGGGTGAGAGAGGATGAGGACGGCTTGGTCATCCAGCCTACCAAGTCTTCCGCATGTTGTGGCTCAACACGGCCAGCTTCCGAAAAAAAGGACAAGCGTGTCCCACGGCCACGTGCTGATGAGAATGCACCTTCTCCATGACCAGCACTGTTGCCTCTAGACACAGAGCCTGCTTACCCTCTTTTATTGGCTTGTGACTGTCTGCCTCTCCTTGTTGGCCTTCCAGACATACTAATGGCCTGCAGTGAGATGTAGCTGCACAAAGCTGGGATGTATATATATACTGATACTGCAGCTAGCAGAATCAACTGCCTGCCTGTAGTATTAGTATGAGAACACCGGCACTTGTCTTCAGGTAGCTTTAGGTGCACACTGTGCAGAGGACACAGTACACTAACTGTAAATACTGTAGCTGCCTGCCTGTGGTATTAATAGGATCAGAAGAACACCACTAATTTTCTTCAGCTCTCTTTATACACAGCACTGTGATTGGCCAAGCATGCAGGTCATAGTGCATGCTTGGCCAATCATCAGCCAGCAATGCACTGCGATGCCGCAGTGAATTATAGGCTATGATGCACTACTGGAATTTGGCGCGAACGGCCCATATCGTTCGTAATTCGGCGAACAACTGAACAGGCGATGTTCGAGTCGAACATGCGTTCGATTCGAACACGAAGCTCATCCCTATTTCTGAGTGACATAGCTAGCATATTTAACTTAAGGCCTCATGTACACAAGCCTTTTTTACAACCTCTTCTGAACGATTTAACTTGACATTTACATTCCGCGTTTAGCTGCGTTTTTCTGTGTTTTTCTGTGTTTTGTGTTTAGAAGCGTTTTAAAAAAGATATATATAATTTTTTTTTTTCAAATAGCCAAAAAAAAAAAAAAACGCATGTACCTGAATCGTGGCTAAACATGACTTACCGCGTTTAGACGTTTTAAGACGTGTTTAGATGCGTTTGGCGCTTGATATGCCTGTAAACTCAACTTCTGAACACATTTTCTTGCATTCCAAGAAATTCCTCTAAACTCAACTGCCTAGAAATGACTGTAAATTACCCTATGTACATGGACAGATAAGATAACATAGAGGATAACAGAGTTCAGGGGCAGTTGAAAAAAATGTCCAACTGCTCCTAAATGTCCATTTAGCAGCAGCAGTGTACATGAGGCCTAACAGATTTTAGACAGAGAATTTGGGAGATCAATTTGGAGAAAGAGAGTAGGCTTATTTGTAAAGGAAGCTGCATTTAGGTACACACTGACAATGGGAATTTTATACATTTTTAGAACATAATCTAATTCTTTTTCAAATTAAGCAAATATGGAGATCAAAAGTTGGCTTACTTCAGGCAGAAAATAAAACATATATATATTTTAGGACACACTCTACAACTATACACCCTACCGATTTGATGTACATTAATACTTCTTTTTTTAAAGAGAAGGCCATTTAGAATACAGGGGGATGTTATACTTCAGCCAGTATTAATCAATTAGACTGTTATTTTTCTGATACATAATCTAGAAATCATCCCGATTTTCTGCACGGAATGTAAATAGTGCTCATCAGAAGCAATTTGAGAGGAAGAGAGCATGCAGATTCCATCAGTAAATTCAAAAATACATTTTATTTTCCTATCACACAGCCATGATAACAATGGATGTTGGGTGTTTGTGGTGGTCAAACACTGTAACTTAACAGAAAAATTCTTGCATATACAAGATGGACCCTGCTTTAACAAATGATCACTGTATCTGAAACTGTCTCACAGCTGAAAAAAATATGGGTTTTAGATGCTGATGGTGCCCAAATGCCATAACCCTACAGATACAATCCTGTAGAGTCCTGGATGGACCCTGATTCAACAACCTTTTCACTGTATCTGCAACTGTCACTGTAACTGCAAAAAAAAAAAAAAAGGATGAGTCCTTTTTAAACTAAATTCACATTGCTTGCAACTGTAAAATGTCTGCTAAAACATTTTAGTGCCACATTACATTTTTATTAGAAAGAACAGCACCTACGGCTCCAATTTTAAACAGTAATGGTAGCAAGCCTACAACAGTGGCATGAGAAGTTGAGAGTGGCAGGTAGAGGGATGTGCTAATAGTGGTTGGGTGTGCTCAAAGAGATGGAACATGGCGATTGTGCAGCTTGTGAAATATTTTTAGTGGCCTGTGGTAGTGAAAGAAGAAACTTGAGTTGCAATATAATAAAAAAATGAAAAAGGAGGGTGGCAGGATCCCTCAAATCAAATAAGGAGGGTGGCAGGATCCCTCAAATCAAATAATAAACAAAAAAAACATGCTTGGAGTAAAATAGAAGAAGAGCAGCTAGCACTCAAAGTCAAGATACAAACTTCAAGATAATCATATATGGCAGTGCAGTACTATAAAGTGAATATCATATCAGAAATTGAACACCAATTTCCATAAATTTGTAACATATAATGTCCTTTTAAAAGTATCTTGTGTAAGAAGAGTCCACAAAACCAAGGTGTTAAAACCTCCTTTGTATTCCATGCAACAATTACAACAGGTGAAGGGAAGCAATTGGTGAAAGGAAGATCTAGTTCCGCACCCAATGTGAGTCACACACGCTGCTTACCAGATGTATATGACCACTGAATTACAGGGGGTCCGACAAGGTACAAGGAAATAAGTTCTTCCTCAAAACATGCAGGCTGTATCCACTCTCACCATTCCAGGGGGACTCAAAGATAAAAGCAAAAATGTGTTTCCATAGTATGATATGATAACTCCAATTTATTGATAAAAGAAAAGTATTGCACGTACAACAATCTGGATATAAAACGTCATGTTCTCATAATCCTTGTATGTTGTGTGCCGTCCCTACAGGCTTCTCTCCAGGCTCACTCGTGTAATAGCCAATCAGGGATAGAACACGTGATGATGTCACTGTCTCAGGCCCCACCCTATGCATTTTGTCACAAAGTACGTTATCTGGGATTGGGCCGGAAAGGATCCCTCAAATATTTAATCAGCAGCATCTGCAGCAGGGGCTTGGTAGCTGCTGCTGATCCAAGACTGGTTCATTTTCACAAATGTCAGCTGGTCAACAGCAACCATGGACAGGTGCACTTTTTTCCTGTAAAGCCCCCCACAGCACTGAATGCATATTTAGAGAGCAGTCTGATTGCAGGGCAACCCATCATCTCAGTGATATACAGGTCAAGCCTTGTATTACTCTCAAGGTTTGGAAGGCATGAAATCCATCCCTGGAATACTGACCCATGTAATTCTCAGCCTCAATTCCCCCTTGGCTACCATACTATTCCTGCCTATAGTGGTCTATTTGGGATAGTGTTTGGATAAAGCAGGTCCTAGGATGCAAGGAAGTTCTTCTCTCTTTCTCCTTCTGCTCTGCCTTGAGTAAACTGTCCATTTTGCCATTGTCACTGCTTACCAATCTTATCTCCTCCTCAAATATTACAGCTCGTGCACCCTGTATCAGCAGTCAGTGATGTGAGGAAAAGAAGCCCAGATTCTCTGAACTTGTCCTCATGCCATAATTGAAAAGTTGCAGCTGCTGTAAACCACTGATCATGTAGTTTACAGGCAGATGCAATTCCCACTGAACTGCACCCAACCAAACACTGGTTGGGTAGGATCACCTTAAATGGCTACAAGCTCCTCTGGCATGCCTCAGAACAACCTGTAACCTAAAGTACCCATCAGGAAGTACTGTACTACCAGACTGAGGACAAGTACCAGACAAGGCACTTATGTCAGCTTTCTCTACTGGAGGACGGACAGCAGGTTGGTGCCATTGTCACACACCATTATTCTTGACACAAATTGTCACAGGTTAACCCCCTTTGGGCCTACCACTGCAGAGCTGAAATCATTTATTTCCCAGTGTGACTCCTGTCCCCCAGGCATAGCAGTTGCAGCATCTTTTTTCCTAATCCACTACAGATCCTCGCTACTTAAGAGGGACTGGTGGATAAAAAGGTGATTCAGTGGGAGAGGGCATTGAGGAGGAGTAGGAGAAAATGGTGGGGGACAGCTCTGGCACCATCACCACTATCTGTAAAGAAATGGGTGGCTCCAGCAGCCTGCTCTGTCCTGCATTCTTCTCAGCTAACAGCATAGTCAGTATATACTGAATGATATATAGCGTTCCTGTTTATACTTATTGGACCATGTGTCTGTGGTTATGTGGACCTTGCTACTGACTGCATGGCCCAACAATGTGGGAACATTGCCTTCAATGTGATGCTGAAGTGCAGAGACGGCCTCATGAGCAAAAAATGGAGGCTGGGATCCCTCCATTGTAGTATAACACAGGGGGCAGATTCCACCAGCTGGAAAGGCAGGTCTTGTAAAGCCAACAATTTGACCTTGGTGGTATCTAGGTACTGAACATAAGGGTGGCTATGGGTGTATCTTTTTCACTCTAGCAGTTGGAACAGCAAATGTTGCCTGCTCCGTGCTATAGCTGGTGGGGTTAGGTAGGCAGAATGAGAGCAAAGTTTCAGCCTACTCTGTACCTACCCTGTATGGCCACATACAGGACCTCTTCCCCACTGGAGGAGCCATTGAATAAACCCTGATACCCCCTGATATGCCTTTATCCCTGTCACTGGAGGCTGCTAAGAGGGAATCATGTATAAAGGGGAAAGAGGTAGAAAGAGTTCCAGAGCAGGAGAGGAAAGGATCAGCGTAGGGACGGCATGACAGTTGTGGACAGCACAGTCCTGCTTTTAGAAAGAAAAATTTGTCCCCTTGAAGAAAGGGGGAGTGGCCGGAGCAGGGGAGGCGCTTGGGTCAGTAAGCTAGGAGAAAGGAAGGGGAGTGACATCACTAGTGAACGGCGGAGAAGAAGATTCCACACGCTCTCAACGCTCTCTGTCCCCTATCTCGGCATACTGTTAATGGCAGCGATGGATGTTTTAATGGCACAGCTACGAGTGGCGGCAGTGGCACAAGGGACAGACTGGCTGCAGGCACAGATAGCAGCCATTATAAATGGAGAGAACGGCTCTGAACGGGGGGGGGGGGACAAGTGACTCCACGTGCTTGGCAGTCATGGCCGCCAGAGCGCCTCAGCCCTGACACCTCTACTGGTGGTCAGAGGCAACAACAGCAGCTAAAGAGAGAGAGAGAGAGAGAGAGAGAGAGAGAGAAAACCTTCACCCCCAGCAACCAGCAGCCCCAGGGATCCAGGAATGGTGACTTAAGAAGGACACAATGCAGAGGCAGGAGCTCAAGGATGGGGGAGCCCAGTACAGCACATGGCTCTGCCACCCTGCTCATCACAGGTGCCAGGAACAGGAGGCCAAGGCTGCGGGAGAAGGTCAGAGCAGCCAGTCGGCCCAGCGAGGGAGAGCCATGCCTCGAGATGCTGGCCAGGTGGTCTGGGCGGCCAGCAGTCCTACGTTGACCAGAGGGAGGACCGCGAGGAGCGCTGTAACGGTGGTGAGTGAGGGCAGAGCGCAAGCAATGGATACCCAGACCAGCAGAAGGAACAGGAGTCCATCAATGCGGGCAGCGAGCGGGTCTGGTGTGAAAGGATGGAGAGAAGGATGGGAACAGCAACGCAGACCCCCAGCAACCAGAGCAGGACCCTCTGGAGTGCATCCAGTGGTCGTTCGGTCGGAGGAGAACAGCGACAGATCGGAGGGAGAACTCTGGAGGGATGAGGACCAGGGACATCCATCAGTGGTGGATTCCGGAGTGGGGGCTGGTGGGCCCAGTCCTGGGCAGCCGGTGAGTGTATTTCTTCCTTATCTGTTCCGACTTTATTA
Source organism: Aquarana catesbeiana (assembly GCF_042186555.1). Classification (NCBI taxonomy): domain Eukaryota; kingdom Metazoa; phylum Chordata; class Amphibia; order Anura; family Ranidae; genus Aquarana; species Aquarana catesbeiana. The sequence goes on from NC_133330.1 coordinate 206,905,636, forward strand.
AAAAAATTTGTTGGATCAGGGTAGAAAGTGGGGGTGGTTCATCAGGGGCAGGCAGTGATAGGCCCACACAGAACAGCCCAGGGACGCAGGACAAATTGAGGGTAGAACGGACCTGCAGGATTTATTGTCGGGTTTGAGGGACTTGGTACAGCGCTTTGAGCCAAACACAGGGGACAGTTCATCTCCAGCGCAGACGTGGACCCCACCTTAAGGTAAGGATCGTGCTATGACGGCTACAGAGCTGTCAGCAGTCAATACCAGGGTTGCAAGTGATGCCCCTGTGATGGCAGCAGGAACAGGGATGGCGGTAGTCGATCCTCCCAAAGTACTGGCCAGTGTTTCGGCTCCTACAGCCAGGAAAAGGCAGGGGAAAGCGGATTCAGTCAGGTTGGTGGATTTCGCAAAAAGCAAAGTTCATGTCTGATTTGAGGGCCCCCTGGGTGCCCACCCTAAAACAGAGGTAAAAGAAAAAATTTGGAAAGGGGAATATGTGGAGATCTTCACATTATTTCCGCTAGAGAAATTCAATCTGGAGAGATTGAAGCCAGAAAAAAGCAAGAAGGATGAGGAAAAAACGCAGATATCGGCTGATTCCTTATACCTTTTCAAACTGGTTACAGGCGTTCACCATTTTGGCAAGTGTGGTGGGGGAAAAGACCCCCGAACACTGCTCGGCGTTGTTCGTATATCTAGAAGCCATTAGCGAGGCACACCGGATGTATGGCGGTGTGGCATGGCCGCAGTACGACGAACAGTTTTGACAACAAATGGCTGTCTGACTGTCACTGCACTGGGGCTACAAGGATATTAGCCTGTGGATGAAGCTTATGACAGCGGCGCGGGCTCCTAATCAGTTTTTATAGGCAGGGATCTGAGGTACCGCAGCCTCAGGACAACCGACCGACAAAAGATAGGGCTTCTGTTGGCAATTCAATGAGGGCACATGTAAGTTTGGGTCGAACTGTCGCTTCAAACACACGTATTCTGGCTGTGGGGGATCCCATGCACTGTCAAAGTGCTTCAGAAGAGGGAAGGGGAGTGGCGGAGAGCCTGCGAGTAAGAGGGACGACGCCGGTACAGGTGAAAAGGATGCTTCCTTTCCTCAGTAGGTACCCAGACCGGAAAAGGGCTCAGTTGTTGGAATTGGGTTTCTCGAGCAGTTTCATAATACCATGCTCATTGGCGACTGTCCCACCCATAGCGAAGAATTTATATTTGGCCCTGCTGCATCCGACAGTGGTTTCGGAAAAACTTGAGAAAGAGGTAAATCTGGGGCATATGTCTGGCCCTTTTAATATGGTTCCTCTTCCAGACCTGGTGGTCTCTCCATTGGGAGTAGTTCCCAAAAAAAGAGCCAAACAAGTTCAGATTGATTCACCACCTTTCCTTTCCAATGATTCATTTCATGATGATTCAATCACTCCAGAGGAGTGTGCGGTAACAAATACTTCTTTTGATGTAGCGATATCATGGGTTCGTCATTATGGGCAGGGGTCACTGATGGCGAAAGCTGATATTGAATCAGCTTTCCGGCTTTTGCCGCTTCATCCAGACAGTTTCTGTCTGCCGGGCTGTACATGGAATGGGGCATACTATGTGGATCGTTGTCTCACAATGGGATGCTCCATCTCATGTGCTTTCTTCGAAATGTTCAGCTCTTTTTTGGAATGGGTAGTCTCCAGATCAACTTGGTCATTCACTATCTGGATGACTTCCTATGCATTGGCCCACCGGGTTCCAACATTTGCGCCGTCCTGTTGGGGACTATGCAGCATATAGAGGAACAATTCGGGGGCCCGTTAGCACCGGGAAAAACAGAGGGCCCCACGTCAGTCATTGTTTTCCTTGGAATTGAAGTGGATTTGATTGGAATTGAATGCCGATTGTCGACAGACAAGCTGGAAAATCTCAAGGCAGAAGTGAGTGGGACCATTAGAAGGCGCAAGTTACAGTTGCACCAGTTACAATCATTGTTGGGAAAGCTAAATTTAGCTTGCCAAATAATTCCCATTGGTAGGGTTATTTGCCGCTGGAGTCAAGGCCCTGACGCACTTCATGAGTCTCAACAGTGAGCACAGAGAGGACATGCGGGTGTGCCAGGACTTCCTAGAGTCATTCTATGGATGTAGGGTCCCATCAGCAATTGCGATTTGGAGTTGTTCACGGATGCTGCAGGCTCCACGGACTATGGGGCCTTCTTTCGGGGAAAATGGAGCGCTGCCTGTTGGCCCCCAGCATGGAGTAAGGCTGGATTCTTGAAGAACCTAGTCCTCCTGGAACTGTTTCTGATTGTAGTAGCAATGGAAATATGGGGGGAATCCTTCCGAAACTTGAAGGTGCGTCTCAATTGTGACAACCTTGGGGTTGTCCAGGTGGTTAACCGCTTCTCGGTGACGTCCATGTTGGTGTGCACCTACCAGGGGTTGATAACACCTTGGCTGAAGCTTTGTCTCGTTTTCAGTGGGACAGGTTCCGGGAGTTGGCACCAGATGCAGAGCAACATGGGGTCACCTGTCCCGACTGGATGTGGAACATTGCCTTGGGAACGCAGCACGGTGGATTCAATTCTCCGTGAATACGGCCTACTTGGGATGCCTACTCCGAGGTATGGCAAGAATGCTTAGCATGCTTGCACAGGCTTGAGGTGGCCCCCAGGGTCGAGAGGTAGCCCACGCAGTTCTCTATTTTATTAATATGGAATTATAGAGGGGTATCTCGGCATGGGCGACGCCCAGTTTCCTTTGACATGCTACACGGCCTATTTTCGCATCTGAGTAACATTTGCAGCTCAGAGTATGAATGTGCTCTATTCTGCGCGGCCTTTGCACTGGCTTTCATTGGGGAGTTACGGATAAGCGAGCTTCAGCCCTTCGAAACGGTCTCAAGGGGGGCTGTTGGTGGGGGATGTGGATTATTTGCAGGATTCGGTCAGAATGTGGGTAAGACGGTCAAAAACAGTCACACATTTGTCCTGTAAGAGCGGTGGAATCACAGGCTCGTTTCTGATACATAGTGATGGGTCGTCCTTGTCAAGGTTCCAATTCATAGCCATATTTCGAAAATGTTTGACAGCGGCCAGCAACATACCAAAAAGTTACGCCTCCCATTCTTTCCAAATAGGGGCGGCCACAGAGGCTTCCAGGGCTGGTCTCAGTTATGAAGCAGTTAAGCGCATTGGTAGGTGGGACTCGGACAGATTTAAGCTTTATATTCGCCCACATTTGTTGCAGAATTAGGTCTAAAATTAGTTTTCGGGCTTTTATTTATTATATTTATTTATGGGGAACTTATTGTTTTGTGTTGTCATTTTCTTGTTCACAGGTGGAGAGGTTGGCCTAGTTTGGATCCTGGGTCACTCATACGTTTACTGGGGGGCCAGACGAGCTGATGTTCGGCCGAACGGTAGGCAGTTGGGCATCCCCAGACAGGAAGCTCAGGTCAGATGGATTGGGGTACCGGGTATGCTTTGGAACAGGGTGCATTCAGAAGTACACAGGTTTGCTTGTTGGGACAGGGCACCAGATGTTTTGGTGCTACATGTGGGGGGGAACGATATGGGAGCCAGGTCTATGTGGGATCTCATACGGGATGTAAAATGTGACTTTTTACGCCTACAGACGGCCTTCCCCGGGATGGTCTTGTTTGGTCAGATATGGTGGGCAGGACGTCTTGGCGGTGGGCTTGGTCAGCTAAAAAGTTTTATAGGGCCCGAGTGAAAGTAAACAAGGAAGTGAGCAGGTTTGTGATCAGGAATGGGGGTGTGGCTATACGTCATAGAGAGTTGGAGGTGGATACATGGAGGTATCTTAGGAGCAATGGGGTGCACCTTAACAAAGTGGGAACCGATCTTTGAGCTCTAGGGTTGCAGGAAGGCGTACAGCGAGCACTGAGGGTGTGGAGGTGCACACAAGGGTAAGGTTTTACCACTTTTGTGCTGTGGTAGTGGTTGGGTCTTTGGAGGAGGAGGAGAAGATGGATGTTATATGTATATATAACATGGTTGGTACCCATCTGTGGTATGGGGTTATGAGGTACCTTCCGGTTAACGAGGGGTTAACCAGGAAGGGGTAAAAGGTAGGTCACTGCAAAGGTTGAGTACCATCTCTGAGTCCGGGGGCTTGCGACTGGAGACCTAAAGTTAAAAGAAGTTTGTCACAGTGACCAGTGGTGTGTGTTCCCCTCAAAGACCCCAAAAAGTACATAAAAAGTTGGTTAAGAGTTATTTAAAATGTTATTTAATTTTATGGTAATTGTTAATGAAAGGCCGTCAAGGCCATTTACTCCAAGATCTTGTCACGTCATTTGTGGGGGGATTTGAAGGGGTTAGATATTATGTTTAACGGGTGGCTTAAGTGGCTTAAGTTGGGTTCTTCACATGTCAAGAGAGTCCTGAGTCAGAAGAAGAGGAAAGGATCAGCGTAGGGACGGCATGACAGGTGTGGACAGCACAGTCATGCTTTTAGAAAGAAAAATTTGTCCCCTTTAAGAAAGGGGGAGTGGCCGGAGCAGGGGAGTCACTCGGGTCAGTAAGCTAGGAGGAAGGAAGGGGAGTGACGTCACTAGTGAGCAGCGGAGGAGAAGATGGATGTTATATGTATAATAACATGGTTGGTACCCATCTGTGGTATGGGGTTATCAGGTACCTTCCATTTAACAAGGGTTTAATGTCAAGGGGGGAGCTGGAATAAGAAGCAGTAGACCTTTCTGGTGCTGTTCCTAGTGAGCTGCATGGTGAAAGGTCAGATGTCTTTTCATACCTGTGGTACCCAAATGGCCAATTGCATTGCAATGCTTGAAATGCTGGAGGCAGAGACTGCAAGTAACTGGTGCAGTCTGCTACACACATGTTAAAAAAAGCCTACAGAGGTGAGCTCTGAGGAACAGAACAGAGGACAGCAGTGCCCTGAAACTGTGGAACGCTGATATCCTGTAGAATGGGCGGCCGCTCCATATGTGAGCTGCCCCTGGATTGAATTCTGCCTTGTTGGGCTAGATCCACCCCTCACTTTCCTCCTCTGCTCCATTGGGATACAGTCAGAAACCTCATCACCCCCCCCCCATCACTGAAGCCAACTTGGCAGTATTTTCTATCTTTGAGAAATTTGCCACCAATTGGTTCTCCTTGCCTGGTGTCCCCTCCCTCTTCATTGCTATTGGTTGGTCTAGGTTAGTCACTCCACTACCCACCTCTGCCTGCTCTGGCTGTATAGCATGCCAAGCCCACCTCCCCCACAAAAAAAAAAAAAAAAAAACAGCAAACATGCCCTGGCTGCAGATAATGCCCTACTTTCATGACCACCACAGCTCACAAGAGGTTACACACTCACTTATAGCTGCATGGGAACTCAGTAAGCCTGCCAGAAATTAAACTAATAATGTATGGCTTATTCCCTAATTTTATTTTCAACTCTTGAAGGAACTGAATGGGGGTGGTACTTGAGTACTCTATAAACTGTGATGCTTTGGTACAATTCAAGCTGTGGTGCCTAGGTGCACTGTAATTTTTAGTTCTTTGGTTAACTAAACATCAATAATGATCTGAGGAGCCCTACTGAAAACAAAGAGCAATTGCTGTGTTGATTTATGCTGCTATTGCTGCTGCTGAACCCATAAAAAAAAATAAAAAAAGAGGCCTTAACAAAATAAATTTCCCTAAAAATATAACTCAAACACAAAATAAAAATAATAATAAAAAAAAGAATTAACACAAAACACCCACCAGAAAACATTACAAAGAATATAAAACTTTTTTTTCTGCTTATGGAAAATAAAATGAAAGACAACTTACTACTATTAAAGAAAAGCAAAAAGAAAAATCAAAAACAAAAATAAGAGGGAACAGCAGCAACACAGCAATAGAACCTGACATTTACACACATAAAAAATGCAGTCTTTAAAGGGACTGTTGGGTCTTAGGAAATCATAATGAATGCATGTGGGCTTTCACTCTACTCTCTCCAGCCTCAAAAGCAGACATTATGGTTCCATAACCAAAAAGAAAATGATAGTGGAAAAGGGGCATCCTTGGTGGGCTTCATTGGAAATCGAAAATAGGATGGAAAGAAATACCAATTTCTAGAATTGGGCGAATGGTTTGGGCCAAGCAAAAATTGGCTCAAACATTGCGTATTCGGCGAACACCCAAATTTCTGGTGGCGCTCAGCGGGATGTTTGCACCCACCGAGCGCCCCAAATTGCACTACACACTTCCCAGTACATTCTAGGGCCCTAATTGGATGCCAATTAGGGCACAGAGCACTGTTAGAGCCCTGATTGGACAAAGTGATGATGACTTTGTCAAATCGCGGCTCAGTGCTCATAGTCACACCCCAAACTATAAAAGGTTCCTTCCCATAGGAAGCTTTTGCAGTGTGTTGGAGTGAAGATAGATTGAGCAGGGCTCAGTTTGCTACTAGCGAGTCAGTGTGTTCACTTATTGTGACTCTGAGTGTAGAGTGTTAGTGTAGTATTAGTATAGTGTGTCAGTATAGTGTGCGTATAGTATAGTGTGTGAGTATAGTGTAGTGTCTGTGTAGTGTGTTAGTGTAATGCAGTGTTTAACCACTTACAGACTGGTAGATTTTCCCCCTTAATGACCAGGCCATTTTTTGCGATACGGCACGGTGTCATTTTAACTGACAATTGCGCAATCGTGCGACGCTGTACCGAAACAAAATTGATGTCCCTTTTTTCCCACAAATAGAGCTTTCTTTTGGTGGTATTTGATCACCTCTGTGGTTTTTAAACAAAAAAAGAGCAACAATTTTGAAAAAAAAATGTTTTTTACTTTTTGCTATAATAAATACCCCCCAAAAATGTAAAAAAACTAATTTCTTCATCAGTTTAGGCCAATATGTATTCTTCTACATATTTTTGGTAAAAAAAAAAAAAAAAAAAAAAAAAAAAAATCCAATAAGCGTATATTGATTGGTTTGCGCAAAAGTTATAGCATCTACAAAATAGGGAATAGATTTATGGCATTTTTATAGTATTTTTATTATTTATTTATTTTTTACTAGTAATGGCAGCAATCTGCGATTTTTAGTGGGACTGCTAAATTGCGGAGGATAGATTGGACACTTTTGACACTTTTTTGGGACCATTGACATTTATACAGCGATCAGTGCTATAAAAATGCACTGATTACTGTATAAATGTCACTGTCAGGGAAGGGGTTAACACTAGGGGGCGATCAAGGGGTTAAATTTGTTCCCCGGGAGGTGTTTCTAACTGTGGGGGATGAGATTGACTGGAGGAGGAGAGAGAGATCACACTCTCCTACCCTGTTCGAACGGGGATCTGTCTGTTTACATTCACAGTTTCCCGTTCTGACTTTTTTTTCCTCGATCGCAGGTGGCCGGCAGGTGGGGGGGGTTGTCTTTTTTTTTTTTTTGTCCTCTGCCTGCCCCCTTTGTTTTATTGTCAACCGCAGTTTTTCTGACAGTTTTTACATTTTTTTTATAGTTTTTTTCATTTCTGTCAGCATCAGTCCTCAATTTATAGTGCACCAAACACCACTTTTCATTTGATAAAGTGCATCCAATCACACATTTCCTGTTTTTTATTCAATTTGGGTAATAAGCTAACCTATCATGTCTGGGAGGCCAACAAGGAGAAGCAGACATTCCCATGCCACTATGAGGGCTGAGCAACGTCTGTGTCCTCAGGCAAAGGTGGACATGGTCCGTCCTCAGGCAGGGCACCTTTGTTTAGTGATGTTGCCTGTGCTATCCAGCCACAGCATGTAGAGGAGGTGGTGGACTGGCTTACTAAACCATCCTCATCCTCCCCATCCCTATGACCCAAGCTGACACCAATGCACAGTCCACTGCAGCTGAGAGAGCGGCTTATTCTGCCTCTTTGTCCACAGCTACTCCTGCCATAGCCTCAGCATCATGCATGGAGAAGTCAGCTGAATTATTTGAACACAGCATCGGCCACTTGCTTCTTGAAGATGCACAGACATTACTTGATTCTGGTGTTTGTTCTGAGGTAGAGGAAGGGAGTAACATGAGCCTACAGAGAGGGGAGAACACTGATAAACAACAAATTAGCCATCATGTTCCCTCAGCCCCAGTGTATTGCCAAGTTGGCTCCAGTGATGATGAGAATGGAGGGGGTGATGATGATGAGGTCACTGATGCGACTTGGGTGACGTATAGCACAGAGGAGGAAAGTCAAGGGGAGAAACAACCCCAATGATGCAGGATTCCCTCCAGAGGCAGCCATCATGGAAGAGTGGAGAGCAGCAACCCTAATTCATCAGATTGTGGAGCTGGTATGTCCCGACCAACTTCCCACTGCTCAGCTGTGTGGACCTTTTTTTAGCACATGTGCAAATGGTTGCATTGTTGCAATTTGCAATCTCAAGCATGGCAAAAATAACAGCCATTTGAGTACCACAGGCTTGACAAGGCATGTAACCTCCCACCACTCAGCCCATTGGCAAGAGTACCTGAAAGCCACACACAAGGGACACAATTCTTCCCCTCGCCTTTCATGTCTACCCCCACTATATCTCATGACCTCTCATCAGCCTCCACTGACAGCGATGATGGTATAGAAAAGTGTGTCACGGGTCCTTGCATTATGTCTGCCAGCAGTACACCACCAGTTGTAGAGTATAGCAGGCAAATTCTTCTGCCCCAGCTGTTGCATTGAAAAAACAAAATATTCCCTGCCACCCACATACGCAGAGTCTAAATTCCAGTTTGTTAAAATTGCTGGCTTTACAACTCTTGCCTTTCCATCTGGTGGATTCTGCCCCCTTCTGTGAATTTTCAGAATGATCTGTACCGCAATGGAAGGTGCCTAGTTGCTATTTCTTTTAACGTAAGGCCATTCCAGCTCTGTACCATCACGTGGAGGGCAATGTTTTGGCGTTGTGGGCAAGGCAGTCAGAAGCAGGGTCCACTCTACTGCTGATACATGGTCCAGTAAGCATGGTCAGGGTCAATATATTTTATTCACAGCACACTGGGTAACTTTGCTTGCAACTAGGAAGGATGCAGCACAGGGCTCAGTGCTGGAGTTTGTTTTGCTGCCACATTTCCTTACCTGCGGGTGGTGATGATGCAAGATCTATCAGCTCCACCCCCTCCTCCTCCATGCGCTCCTCTGCTGAATTGTCCTATGAATCACCAGTACCTCCTGAATCTTCAAGGGGCCATTCAATGAGTCAGGAAGATGACATGCATTGCTTCAGCTGGTCTCTCTAGGAGCCACACCGGAGCTGGGGCAGGCCCAGAGCTTGAGGCTTAAGCCAGGAATGGTGGTGCGCGATAATGGCACTAACCTTCTGTCTGACTTTCGACAGGGAAAGTTGACACAAGTACCATGCCTGGCACATGTCCTCAATTTGCTGGTGCGGTGTTTCTTAAACAGGTATCCAGGGTTGCAAGATCTTCTAAGGCAGGCCAGAAAAGTCTGTAGCCACTTCAGGCGGTCATACACAGCTAATGTTTGGTTGGCTGAAATTCAGCAGGAATTCCAGCTGCCTGTAAACCGCCTGATTTGTGACAAGCTCCCAAGGTGTAACTCAACTTTGGCATTGCTGCAGCCATTGCACAAGGAGTACCTGTGTGAGTATGGCACAAGGACAGGCTCAGAGCAGCTCAGCTTTTTTTCCCCATGCCAATGGCTGCTGATAAGGGATGCAAGCACTGTACTGTTACCATATGAGAAGGGGACAAGGATGGTGAGCCATGACAATGCATGCATTAGCGACACAATCCCTCTTGTGTTCCTGCTGGAGCTTACTCTGCATGGCATTATGGAAAGGGCACTCAAGGCAGAGCAGCAGGAGGAAGAGGAGGACTTCCTTTCCTCTGAAAGCCCGCTTTATGCAGACACCATTCTTCCAACACCACAGAACACACAAGAGGAGATAGTTTTAGCAGTTTTGGAGAGTTTGGAGCAGAGGAAGACATATAAAACAAAACACAATAAGGCAGCACTGCATGAAAATACCATAACATCAATGCATGTGTCAGTGCAGAAATGAAAGTGGCATTATAGTGAAGATTGATGATTAATTTGTCAGTCCATATAGAGTGAAAAAAAAGTTCAGTCAGGAAGTGAGGTCCCACACATTAATATTCAACCACCATCACCTCCACTCGTGCGATAAAGCAGGGGACTAATCACCCCTATAGGAAATATGCTTACCAGACTAAGGAGTCTCCTACCTCGCTCTGCTATGTTCTCTAGCAAGCCCCCATCCCGTCCCGATCGGCATGATGACGTCACTATTGGCAGTCACTTTACCCAACCCTGACGCGTTTTATCATCAACTACATCATCTGAGGGTGACACCTGTCTAGGCTGCCCAGCTTTGTGAGTGTTGATTTTATCTTGAAGTCATTTTTGGTATAGGTTTCGAGGGCACATATAACACACAAGTGTCTAACTGGTCCAAATCATGTGGTGGAGGGGGGATTATGGTGTGGAGTTGTTTTTTGGGGGTTGGGCTTGACCCCTTAGTTCCAGTGAAGGGAAATCTTAAAGCATCAGCATAACAAGACATTTTGGGCAATTTCATACTCCCAACTTTGTGGTAACAGTTTGAGGATGGCTGCTTCCTGTTCCAACATGACTGCGCATCAGTGCACAAAGCAAGGTCCATAAAGACATGAATGAGTGAGTTTGGGGTAGAGAAATTTGATTGGCCTGCAAAGAGTCCTGACCTCAACCAGATAGCTGGGATGAATTAGAGCGGAGACTGCGAGCCAGGCCTTCTCGTCCAACATCATTCCTGACCTCGCAAATGCACTTCTGGAAGAATGATCAAACATTCCCATAGACACACTCCTAAACCTTGTGGACAGCCTTCCAAGAAGAGTTGAAGCGGTTATTGCTGCAAAGGGCGGGCCAACTCCATATTGAACCCTATAAACTAAGACTGGGGTTCCATTAACCACTTCAGCCCCGGAAGCTTTACCCCCCTTCATGACCAGGCCATTTTTTGTGATATGGCACTGCGTTACTTCAACTGACAATTGCTCGGTTATGCGACGCTGTACCCAAATAAAATCAATGTCCTTTTTTTCCCACAAATAGAGTTTTCTTTTGGTGGTGTTTGATCACCTTGGGGTTTTTATTTTTTGCGCCAGAAACAAAAAAATACCAACAATTAAAAAAAAAAAAAAATACTTTTTACTTTCTGCTATAAAACATACCCAATAAAAAAAATGTACAAAATCAAATTTCTTCATCAATTTAGACTAACATGTATTCTGCTACATATCTTTGGTAAAAAATCCCAAAAAGTGTATATTGATTGGTTTGCGCAAAGGTTATGTCTACAAACTTTTGGATATATTTATTGAATTTTTTTTTTTTTTTTTTTACTAGTAATGGTGATTTTTAGTGGGACTGCAACATTGCGGCAGACAAATCTGAGACTTTTTGGGGACACAAGATCTCCATCTTCCCCTCTCACAGAACGGTGGTCTGCCTTGTTTACAGACCACCAATCTGCCTCCCCCGAGAACACTCGGCGTGTCCTGGCGTCTGCCAGACCCACTGATTCGCTCCTGCTGTGTCCAATCAGTGGGAGCGGATCACTGACAGCACGTGTGCACGCTCCGGACCCAGTGCACAAAATCACCTACAGGTATGTGATTTCATGAAGGAGAGCCGCCTGCCGCAGTAGGTGTACATGTAAAGGCAGGCATCCCAATACTTTTGACAATATAGGGTACCTTACTATCTTCCCGACAAAAAGAAAAAGGGGATTTCTTGATTTTACAACTATTCTCAGCATGGTGCAGAAAACATCCAGCATGCTTAATTGGAAGAGGGACGTTCATAAACACTTTTTGCTGTCAGAATGGAAACACACTATATATAGTATCTATCATAATACCCCCTGTACAAATCATTGGGATATAGCACTTAAACTAAATCATAGAAGCTACTTGGCTCCCTTCAAGTTATCTAGGATCTACCCTGATAGCCCCGCTCTGTTGGAGACATAGGCAAATTGTATTACATATTGTGGGACTGTAAAACTGTACAGATTTTCTAGAATTCAGTTTTCTCCCTCATATCTAACATCATAGGGATCCTTATTTCTCCTTCACCCTACCTTGCTCTAGTTAGTCTAACTATTAACACGCCTCCTGTACAATTTTGAACCATAATAACTAAAATACTGTTTGCAGCTGGTTTGACTATCACTAATAGTTGGAAGGCAACCCTGGCTTCTGATTTATCAGACTTTTTTTTACAGGGTTAACATTCAATATCTATATGAAAAATTCTTTGCTTACCATAACAAAAGTTTAGAGGTCTTTCATAACAAATGGCGAGTATAGACTCAAGCATCCTCATTCTTGAAAACCTAGACCTTTTGAATAGTACACAATCCATTTCAGAAAAAAAGATACATGGTAAAGTGGTGCAGACTTATCCTTCATCGTTAGTTATTTCATTTTTTAAATTTTTTTTAGTAGGCTTGTTCTTACTTGCCTTTATAAAAAAATAAGTAATCTGCCTTTTTTGGAATATATTGCCTTTCCATGCAGTTTGACTATTGTTTTCAAATGATATATACAGCATGTCCAACTGTGAACAATGTACCACAGGGATTGTCCAAGAATATGTACTTGTTTGATCTACTTGCAATGCAATGGTACTTGTATGGATTTCAATATTAATAAAAATTAATTGAAAGAAAGCAGTCTTGATAGTTGCACTGAGTCAAGTATTAAAGACTGTTTGCCATAACCTGGTTTGGTGGGTCGCGGTGGTGTGTCTCAGTAGTGGCAGAGGAGGGGAAGGGTCAAACTCCAGTTGTAAAGCTGTTTCAACCCCTCCTCAGGCTGCAGAATTGGAGTAATTTTGCCTTGAAAGGAAACCAGAATTTTAGTGGGGAAACCCCATTAATGGGGTTGTCAGCAAAGACAGCCAACTGAGAGTATGGTTCAGCAAGGGGGTGGTGTTATTGGGTGCCAGCATTATGCACTCTTTAGAGTGATAGAAGTGCACACAGGCTAAATCATTGCATGGTACTGTAGCAGGGATGCGTTTTGGTTTGAAAAACCTGTGAGCTCAGTTAATTATTAGATCATGCGATGACAGCACTGGGACCAGGGTCTTAAAGAACTGTTGCAGATATGATGTCAAGTCAGTCACCTGAACTAACTCAGGAATACCCCTAAACTTGGCATTATTTCTCTGAGAAAGGGGTCCTCTAGGTCAGCCCCCCCTGACAACATGGGCAAAGCCACAGGGAAGTCCCTGTGAAGTCCCCGTGCATCAAAGAAGGGCGGGGTCACCGGGTGGCCCCACCCTCCGTTATATAAGAAGTGTCAGAAGAACTGAAGCGTCACACAGCTGAAGACTCCCACTGAGGTGGATCGTGCGGACGGAGCGGAGAAGAAGCCGGAGGAAGATGCGGGACGAGAAGTGCAGAGGAAGAAGAAGATGGAGAAGAAGAAGCTGGAGAAGAAGATGGAGGAAGAAGAAATTAATAAAGGACTTGTCAAAAACTGTCTCTTGTGTTTTTTTAACCTTTTTTGACACTTTTTTTGTGAAATGATAGGGGTACATTTGTACCCCGTTACCAGTTCACACGGGGGGTGGGATCTGGGGGTCACCTTGTTAAAGGGGGCTTCCAGATTCCGATAAGCCCCCTGCCCACAGACCCCCACAACCACCGGGCAAGGGTTGTGGGGATGAGGCCCTTCTCCCCATCAACATGGGGACAAGGTGCTTTGGGGGCTACCCCAAAGCACCCTCCCAATGTTGAGGGCATGTGGTCTGGTACAGTTCAGGAGGGGGGGTGCTCTCTTGTCCCCCCCTCTTTTCCTGTGGCTTGCCAGGTAGCGTGCTCGGATAAGGGTCTGGTATGGATTTTTGGGGGGGACCCCACACCATTTTTTTTTTTTTTAATTTTGGCGCGGGGTTCCCATTAATATCCATACCAGACCTGAAGGGCCTGGTATGGAATTTAGGGGGACCCCATGCATTTTTTTTTAAATTTTGGTTCGGGGGTTCCCTTGTGGGGAAATTCCATGCAGTTTTATCAATGAACTTTTATGTGTATTGCCTGGACCAACAATTCATTATAGCCGGCGCTAGCGATAGTAGTTTTACATGACTTTTTTTCCTTTAGAAATGTCATTTTGCTCTCAGACTGTTCTAAACACGGGAAACATGCGCCCCTTTACAGGCATACTATAGACACCCCCCAGGTATGAAATTTAAAGGAATATTACACTTTTATTGTTTCACTTTAAGCATTATTAAAATCACTGCTCCCGAAAAAACTGCAGTTTTTAAAACTTCTTTTTGCATTGATACATGTCCCCTGGGGCAGGACCCAGGTCCCCAAACACTTTTTCTGACAATAACTTGCATATAAGCCTTTGAAATTGGCATGTTCGTGTCCCATAGACTTTAACGGTGTTCGTGTGTTCAAACAAATTTTTTGCCTGTTCGAATGTTCTGGATGCGAACCGAACTGGGGGTGTTCGGCTCATCCCTAATTGGCAGTTGTATTATTCTATGCCTGTGCTACCTATCTAACTGTGGGTAAAGTGGAGCTCCACAGAAGGGGAAGCTCCGCTTATCTGCCTCCTCCCCTACCTCCGGTGCCACATTTGGCATCTTAAAGGGGGGGAGTGGGTACCTGGTTTTGAAGTCCAGCCCCCCTCATCCTTCCCAGCGCAGCGTGCTTTGTGCATGCACAGTAGGGAACTGGCTGTGAAGCCACAAGGCTTCACTGCCGGTTTCCCTTACAAGCAATCATGGCGGCAACACCTGAAAGCTGATGGAATAATTGGCTGAGGTGAGGAGACTGCTGGATTCCTGGACAGGTAAATGTCCTAATATTAAAACTCAGCAGCTACAGTATTTGTAGCTGCTGACTTTTATATTTTTCTGAAGGAGCCTGGACCTTCTCTTTAAGATGTATGGTTGAGCACAGTAATTTCATTTATACAGTTTGACAGTAGTTGAACCACCGTGTCACAGCAATAAGAGACTGAAAAGTTAAAGAAGTGAATAGGACATTGTTTAGTAGAAGGGCTGCCAAATTGGAGGTAGGAAGCATAATGTTTTTATTCCAGACATGCAGTAAAGGCCTTAGCTGATGATGTACACGCCGATACACTGTCACACTGTAAAATATGCACTACTCTAATACAATGGTGCAAAAAGCAGGATAATAGTGGGAAGAGGTGATGGACACAAAGAAGTGGGCACAGGGTAGAAAATGTGGCTACTACTGATGGGTAAATGTTAAGAGATGTAGCAGCTAGCTGTGCGCCGTGGGCAAAAGCTGAAGCAGCTGTTCGAGGATAGAAAAAAGACACGGTGGAAGATACATAGTGCATAAGGCAGGGGATGATAATCGAATGAACACATAACTGGGTGGTGCAGATAATAGGGAAACAAATGCTATTTAAAAAACATGGACACAAAGTGCATTTTGTTATTGATGGTAAAGGGACTTCCAAAGGAGAAAACCATGACCACTTCCACCTGCCCTCTTTACCTTTACCAACACTGAGACTGCTAGTAGGCTTTAACAGATTTTCATTGTGTTCAGGCTAGAAATCAGTGGGTTTTTTCATTGTGTTCAGGCTAGAAATCAGTGGGTTTTTGAGGATGAAGGTGTCTCAAAGCAACAGAAGAGGATGCCGCGTACACACGAGTGGAATTTTCGACGGACTGAACCCCGAAGGACTTTTCGACGGAGTTCCGACAGAGTTCCAACAAAACGGACTTGCCTACACATGATCACACCAAAGTCCAACTGATTTGAACGTGATGACATACGATGGGACAAGAATAAGCAAGTTCATAGCCAGTAGCCAATAGCTGCCCTTGCGTCGTTTTTGGTCCGTCGGACTAGCATACAGACGAATGGATTTTTTGATAGGGCTCGAGTCTGTCGGAAAGATTTGAAACACATTCTATTCCTAAAGTCCGTCAGATTTTTTGGCAGAAAAGGTCCGATGAAGCCCACACACGATCGAATTGGATTCGTTCCGTCGGACCTTTGCTGTCGAAAAGTCCGGTCGTGTGTACACGGCATAAGAGTTATCCTATTACTGAACCTCAGAGCAGCTTGCAAATTCCTCTTCTAATTAGAGAGGGTTTGAAAGTTGCTACCCCACCATTTGGTCAGAGGCCCAGAACAAATGGATTTTTAAATTAAACTGATATTAAAGTCTCTTAAAAAATAAAACAAACATGGTATACTCACTTGCTCTGTGCAGTAGTTTTGCACAGAGCAGCCCTGATCCTCCACTTCTCGGATCCCTCACCAGCGCTTCTGGCCCCACCCTCCTGCCTAGTGCCCCCAAAGCAAGCATCTTGCAATGGGGCACCCGAAAAGGCTCGCTCATGAGCTGTGGCTCTACATGTCCATTCACAAACAGTGCCATGGCTTGGCCTCACCCACTCTCTCTCCTGATTGTCTCAGTTGCTGTGATTGACAGCAGTGGGAGCCAATGCTATCTCAGCCAGGCAGGAGGCAGAGTTCCAAGAGAGCCAGAGCACTCCTGCACATCATGGATTGAGATGGGGCTTAAGTATTGGTGGGGGCTGGGAGGGGATGCTGCACAGAGAAGGTAAAGAACCTTGAGCCTTTAGAACCACTTTAAAAGAGAAAGCAACATTATTGAAATTGGCATTGGTATCATTGATGGTTGAACTCTCTAAAGTGATGGCATTTAATGGGTGCCAGGGATTCTTTGACTGTAGCTTTAGCTGATTTACTCTCTAGTTTAGCAGTCACATCATCGGCAGCATTCACCAGTTCAAAAGTACTTATAGCATTAGCAGCTATCCTTTTACGCTAAAAATACTCATTTTCTTTTTGATTGTTCTAAGCAGATGTTTTTTTCCTACTGCATCATGTTAATGAACAACTATTCTAGCAATTGCTATGAGGTCTTAGATCTTGTTTTTTAATGCATCAGTGTTATCTAGTGCAGTTTACACCAAGATGTTTCAGTTCTCCAAAGTGTTTAACAGCTGAAAGATTATCTGCAACAAGACAGCGTTTTCTTTCTCAAGCATGTCAGTTATTATCCTGCTGACTTTACCACAGGCAGAGCAGATGGAAAATTGCTGGTAAAATGGCCATGAAACTACCACTTCTTTCATCTCTCCACTGTGTTGTTTCCATGCAGCACACAAACGAGGTTAATAAAGCAATTTATGAGATGGATCCAGCCAAAGTTTATAGTCTTAAAATGCTCTGTTAGCTTTCCTTTATACTTTAGCATCTTTCCTATTGGATGAATGATAATTGTAATGTTTTGATTTAAAATCAAAATCAAAAACCACACATTATTATCATTTGCAAGTGAGTCACTATTATTTAAAATTCAATTATTCTGATATTTTTTTTCCAGGTTTTTCAGGACCCATTTACATTTGAGCTGTGCTTTAACAAGTGCAAATGAATGCTTATTAACGTGTTCAGTTAAGGCAGCCCATTCATTTTTAATGGTTTCCAATGCACCCCAATGTGTCTAACATTAGACTTGACCCTTTTTATATGAGGCAATACTGTGGTGCCCTACAATTCAGGTGCGTAGGGGTGCCATTCAAAATGAATGCCGTTATTGCACATTGGCACAATGTGAAAGTATGGTTTGGCCCTCAATGCTGGTTTATCTTCTTGGTGCATATGTTTTAACTCACAGTAATTGATTCACACGGATTGAGTGCCGGTTCACACCAGCACGATGTCAGACATCGCAGATCACATGCGATGTCTTTGCGATGCAAATTCAGCCATACAGATTGTATGGCTGGATTTGCATTGCATTCAGACCAAAATCATGCAGGACCCTTTTCTTTGTCTGCACCAGAATCGGATCACATGGGTTCACACTCACGCGATCCGATCAGTGGCGGCTGGTGCTCAAAATTTTTTGGGGG
This sequence comes from Aquarana catesbeiana, assembly GCF_042186555.1. Classification (NCBI taxonomy): domain Eukaryota; kingdom Metazoa; phylum Chordata; class Amphibia; order Anura; family Ranidae; genus Aquarana; species Aquarana catesbeiana. The sequence continues at coordinate 206,923,540 of NC_133330.1, forward strand.
GGCGTAAACAAACTGAAAAATACTGAACCGCCCCATCAATTGCAGCCTCACTGTGCCCATCATATGCAGCCACTTGTGCCCATCAAATGCAGCCACTTGTGCCCATCAAATGCAGCCACTTGTGCCCATCATATGCAGCCACTTGTGCCCATCATATGCAGCCACTTGTGCCCATCATATGCAGCCACTTGTGCCCACCGACCCCCCCCCACTCACGGGGCTCGCGGCTCTGGCAGCACCCCCAACCCCCCATGCGTGTGGCTCTGGCAGCACCCCCTAACACTTACTGCCAGGCAGCAGCTCCATGCACCAGGGGGGCTTCAAAAAGTACCACCCCGCCATAGGAATCCATGCATTCGGTGTCCTGAAAGGGGAGACGTCTGTGCACCCACAGTGCACGTGCCACCACTGGATCCGATTCCCGTCCGAATTCACAGTTCACACTGCAATATGCAAACCGATATGGGGTGTCATTAACTTTCTATTGACACCCGCAGCGGTTCTCATAAGGTAGTGTGTACTGCTTGAGAGTTCTATGCGATGCGGGAACCCACACTGGAATCGCGCTGGTTCCCGCATCACATATGAGTGAACAAGCACTTAATGTTTAGTTGATTCGGAACTATACACACCTCGGCTCTAGTGATGCGGTGTCCCCGAGCTCCCTGACTGGCCAATCAATCAGATTCAACCTTGCTGAATTTGTACAGTGAGCTGCATGTGCATGGCTCACTGTACAGGAGCAAACAGGCAGGTGAGTAACTTTAATGCAGAAGAGACAAATCATGTCTTTTCTGCATTAAAATTCCTGCCCGTTCACCCATTTTTAATTTTGCCCTAAAATGTCTCATTCACTGCTTTATAAATATACTCTAGTGTAGTGATGGGGAACCTTGGCCCCCCAGATGTTTAGGAACTACAATTCCCATGATGCTCATGCAAGCTGCAGTGTAGTTTAGCATCATGGGAAATGTAGTTCCAAAACATCTGGGGTGCCAAGGTTCACCATCACTGCTCTAGTGTATTAGATAACAGATATTTTAAATCCTGTTATTAGGATAATATAGTTTTTTTTTTTTATTATTATTAGATTGTATAATTGAACAATTTGTTCATGTACAATGCATTTATATAAAAAAAAATGTTGAACTTGAATTTTTAACCTAAATTATTTTGCAGTTAATCCAATAACATATTGTATGTTGCCCTTTGGATACATCAAAGAAAAAATAACTACAGTTCACTGCCCCTTACATATTTCAAGGTACTGTTTTCATACGGTTTCCCCTTCCATTTTCTAAAACACCTCAAATAACAGCACATCCAAAACAAGTACATTTTGTTATGATAACCTGTCCAGCAGCCCATGTAGGACCAAAAGTAATAATCAAATAGCAACCCCTGTTGACTTCAAAGCAATTCAAAATTATAATTCTAACTGGGTCTAATTTAAGTTTAATACAACATTTGAATCTTAACACTATTCCCATGTGCCCCCATTTTAGCTATATTGCAGAATTTCCAACCTGGCACTTCATCTTTTTTTCCCTTAGGTATCAAATTCCTACATCTGGTGGCGGCTTGCTTGTCCCCCAACTTTAACACACTGACATTCCTTATCATCTTTTTCCCATGTCACTTAACAGAAAAAAGTTGACTAAAGCTGTATATCTTCAGTCAATAAAAGTGCTTTTATGCAATCCAGGACAAGGCTGAAATTGAGTAGTATAGTGTAAGAGGAAGTTTGACAAAGGAAGACAGCACCTAGGCAAGTAAGTGATCAAAAGGCATGGAGTGACCAAGGCCACTATAGGGACAGAGGGCGGTGGTTCACAAAGCAGTATCCTCCCGCATCTGAGTATGCAGTAAGATACCACATAGCATTTTTCAAAAAGTTTTTGAGCATTCTATAAAAAATGCTAATAAAATACCATGTGAGTTATTTTATGAGCTTGCATTAACTTACTACCAGACGTCTTTACCACAGGCTTTCACTAGCTGGTTGTTAAGGAGTGGGCAGCCACCAGCATCCTTAACAACCAGTAACTGTCATGGTTGTTAGGAAGCAGATGGCCGCCGCGTCCTTAACAACTGATGAGTCATCAGCTGTCTGCAGAGAATCAGAGCTGAAAGTAAAAAAAACAATTGTAGAGAGCGATGGTGTCCTGGGAGCCGCACATCAAGTCAAAGCCTGCTGTGTGATAGTGAATGGCAGTCTCAGCCTGGACCTCACCAGGCTACGCCCCCAATGCGCTTCATTCCACTTACTCATGGGGATGTTCCTTTGTCTAGATCAGGGGTCTCAAACTGGCGGCCCTCTAGCTGTTGCAAAACTACAAGTCCCATGAGGCATTGCAAGGCTGACAGTTACAAGCATGACTCCCACAGGCAGAGGCATGATGGGACTTGTAGTTTTGCAACAGCTGGAGGGCTGCCAGTTTGAGACCCCTGGTCTAAAGCATAGACGAGCTCCCTTTCCAGCCAGCACTCATAGCGATGGGTACAGGACTTCATTCCCATACAGCTTGAGTGGCTCACACACACATCTTGGTTTGCAGTAGAAAAAAAAAAAAAAAAACAACAGTTGTTGGCAATTAAAAAACCTGGACCCTTCGTGTCTGGTATGGATTTTGAAGGGAACCCCCACACCCACTTTTATTTTTAAAACTGGCATAGGTACCCCCCAGAATCCATACCAAACCCTTATTCAAGCATGCAGCCTGGCAGGTCAGAAAAGGGAGGGAACGAGTGAGCCATACCAGGCCACATGCTCTCAACATAGGGGGGGGTGCTTTGGGGCAGGGGTGGCTCTTTCCCCCCTCAAAAAGTAGTAGTGAATGGACATTTTCAGGATCGCATGCGATATTTGGGAAAGCACCTAAATACCACATGTGATTTGGTTCTGTAAATGAAGCCCACAGTTAGATAATTGTCATGTCTTAAAAAATGCTGAATTATCTGGGGTGTGGCTTGCAGGCACACGAGATGGCAGCTTGAGTTCAGAGCTCCTCATGGCTGACTGGACAAACACTGCTAACGGGCAGGAAAACAGCCCCAGCGAGACCCCCAGACAGCCCCTACATTCCCATGGCACTCACCGCACTAATGTCCCGCAAGTGGAGCCAGGAGATAGGCCTGAAAAAGCTCACAGCCTTCTTCTTTCAGCCCGGCCAGATACAGGGAAGAAGCCAAGATGGTGCCGCCGGAGCCGCAGCTCGATCATCCGCGGCATATACAGATCTCCCTGATGATGATCCACATGAAATGAATAGTGAATCAGCACCCTCTCCTCCCCACAACTCCTGTCCATCAACTCTGGTCTCCCAGAGCCCAGCAAAATCAAGGATGCGGATGGATCCCTCTCACCAGGCCACAGACACAGTGAGTGCAGCGCAGGCCTGCACAATGATAATGTAATCTCCTCCATAGCTGCATTCCCTACATCAGGGCAGCCTTTGTTAGATACCACAATGAAGGATATGCTCATGTTACTCCAATCCTCCCTCATGACAAATCTCTCTTCCCTGATTCATAAGTTTTCTCTGGAGATGAAGCATATGGGAGATAGAGTGCAATATATGGAGGTGTATTTATTAAAATGGGGGCTAGAGCAAAGAAAAAGAGGATGCAGTGGTTAGATGAACTTACAGCTGACATAGCAATCTCTGAGTCTATGAACAAATCCAACCCCTCCCCTCTCCTCCAATCCAAAATCTTTTTTTCTACGCCATGAATTACGTTTGCTACTCCTTGAGACATTTGAAAAGGTGTAAAGCAAAAGTAAAGCGAATACATACACAACAGGGAACAAAGCAGGTAAAGCAATGTCCTTACGTATCAAAGGACATAGAACCTAAACTAAAATCCCATTCTTATACCACCCTCACACTAACGAAAAACGACTTAAACATAACTCCCTCGCCAATGCCAGTGCATATTATAAAGATCTCTACAATATTAAGGATGATAAAAGCGCTCATCAACCATCTCAGGAAGAAATTTTAGCCTTCCTAGAGCAAACTAACCTCCCCTCTATATCACCACAACAACTTTTATCTCTAAATGCCCCCTTCACTATCCCTGAAATACTGCAAACAATGAATGACCTCCCAAATTCTAAATCCCCAGGGCCGGATGGCTTCACTGGAGAATACTATAAAATATTTCAACATATCCTAGTCCCTATGTTATGTAGGTCCTATAATTCAGCTGCTTTCTCTTCGACTTTTCCCACTGAAATGCTTAGTGCATTAATAGTGACCGTCTCAAAGCCAGGAAAAGAACCCTCCTCACCAAAAAATTTCCAATCTATAGCCTTGCTCAACATAGATTTAAAAATCTATGCAAAACTTATAGCAAATAGATTAGTTGACATGTTACCGACCCTTATTCACAAGGACCAATCAGGATTTACGAAAGGTCACCAAGCCTCAGACGCCACCAGAAGAGTAATTAATGCTAGCCATCGTGTAGAAAAATCTGACACACATTCCATATTCCTATCTTTAGACACAGAAAAAGCGATTGATAGGGTTAACTGGGGCTACCTCTCATCAGTATTGTCCAAATTCGGGATACAAGGACAAATTTACAATGCCATAACGGCCTTGTACTCTGTCCCATCGGCTCAAGTATATACAGCAGACACCCTCTCATTGCCATTCCAGATCTCAAATGGAACGAGACAATAATGTCTTCTTATTCCCCTCTAATCTTTAATCTTATAATGAAACCCCTAGCTGAAAGCATCAGATCCAACAAAAACATCTCAGGAATATCCATTGCAGAGCAAGAGCATAAAATCAGCTTACTTGACGGGGCGCCTACGTGGAGTCTAGCACGACATGCTCGGCTAGATCTCCGCTAAGTGAGGAGAAAACCTGCTGAATATAGACAGCCCAGCGATTTTTAAAATAGCGGAACATCTGTTCCACACACCCGAGAGGTGAGAGGAGTATTTTAAAACCACAATGGTGCTGGGAGGAGCACGTAACAAATCAAAACTTAAACCATTAGGAGGCACACAGGCACGGGTCTCATCTAAGATGGCGCAGATTACCTCAGAATCAGCCTCAAACACCTCAGCACTGTATTGACCACTTAAGGACCGGACCATTATGCTGCTTAAGGACCAGAGGACTTTTTCCAATTTGGCACTGCGTCGCATTAACTGCTAATTGCACGGTCATGCAATGCTGTACCCAAATGAAATTTGCGTCCTTTTCTTCCCACAAATAGAGCTTTTTTTTATGGTATTTGATCAGCTCTGCCGTTATTATTTTTTGCGCTATAAACGGAAAAAGACCGAAAATTTTGAAAAAAAATGATATTTTCTACTGTTTGTTATAAAAAAAAAATCCAATAAACTCAATTTTAGTCATACATTTAGGCCAAAATGTATTCGGCCACATGTCTTTGGTAAAAAAAATGTCAATAAGCGTATATTTATTGGTTTGCGCAAAAGTTATAGCGTCTACAAACTAGGGTACATTTTCTGGAATTTAAACAGCCTTTAATTTATGACTGCCTATGTCATTTCTTGAGGTGCTAAAATGGCAGGGCAGTACAAAACCCCCACAAATGACCCCATTTTGGAAAGTAGACACCCCAAGGAAATTGCTGAGAGGTATGTTGAGCCCATTGAATATTAATTTTTTGTCCCAAGTGATTGAATAATGACAAAAAAAAAAATTTACAAAAAGTTGTTACTAAATGATATATTGCTCACACAGGCCATGGGCATAAGTGGAATTGCACCCCAAAATACATTTAGCTGCTTCTCCTGAGTATGGGGATACTACATGTGTGGGACTTTTTGGGAGCCTAGCCGCGTACAGGTCCCCGAAAACAAAGCACCACCTTCAGGATTTCTAAGGGCGTAAAGTTTTGATTTCACTCCTTATTACCTATCACAGTTTTGAAAGCCATAAAATGCCCAGATGGCACAAACCCCCCCAAATGACATCCACAAAATACATTCTGCTGCTTCTCCTGAGTACGGAGATACCACATGTGTGGGACTTTTTGGGAGCCTAGGCGCGTACGGGACCCCGAAAACCAATTACTGCCTTCAGGATTTCTAAGGGCGTAAATTTTTCATTCACTCCTCACTACCTATCACAGTTTTGAAGGCCATAAAATGCCAAGATAGCAAAAACCCCCTCCCCAAATGACCCCATTTTGGAAAGTAGACACCCCAAGCTATTTGCTGAGAGGCATGGTGAGTATTTTGCAGCTCTCATTTGTTTTTGAAAATGAAGAAAGACAAGAAAAACATTTTTTTTTTCTTTTTTCAATTTTCAAAACTTTGTGACAAAAAGCGAGGTCTGCAAATTACTCACTATACCTCTCAGCAAATAGCTTGGGGTGTCTACTTTCCAAAATGGGGTCATTTGGGGGGGTTTTGTGCCACCTGGGCATTCCATGGCCTCCGAAACTGTGATAGGCAATGAAGAGTGAAATCAAAAATTTACGCCCTTAGAAAGCCTGAAGGCAGTGCTTGGTTTTCGGGGTCCCGTACGCGGCTAGGCTCCCAAAAAGTCTCACACATGTAGTATCCCCGTACTCAGGAGAAGCAACAGAATGTATTTTGGGGTGTCATTTCACATATTCCCATGGCATGTTTGAGCAATATATAATTTAGTGACAACTTTGTGCAAAAAAAAAATTTGTCTCTTTCCCGCAACTTGTGTCACAATATAAAATATTCCATGGACTCGACATGACTCTCAGCAAATAGCTTGGGGTGTCTACTTTCCAAAATGGGGTCATTTGGGGGGGGGGTTTGAACTGTCCTGGCATTTTATGCACAACATTTAGAAGCTTATGTCACACATCACCCACTCTTCTAACCACTTGAAGACAAAGCCCTTTCTGACACTTTTTGTTTACATGAAAAAATTATTTTTTTTTTGCAAGAAAATTACTTTGAACCCCCAAACATTATATATTTTTTTAAAGCAAATGCCCTACAGATTAAAATGGGGGGTGTTTCATTTTTTTTTTTCACACAGTATTTGCGCAGCGATTTTTCAAACTCATTTTTTGGGGAAAAAACACACTTTTTAAAATTTTAATGCACTAAAACACATTTTATTGCCCAAATGTTTGATGAAATAAAAAAGATGATCTTAGGCCGAGTACATGGATACCAAACATGGCATGCTTTAAAATTGCGCACAAATGTGCAGTGGCGACAAACTAAATACATTTTTAAAAGCCTTTAAAAGCCTTTACAGGTTACCACTTTAGATTTACAGAGGAAGTCTACTGCTAAAATTACTGCCCTCGATCTGACGTTCGCGGTGACACCTCACATGCATGGTGCAATTGCTGTTTACATTTGATGCCAGACCGACGCTTGCGTTCGCCTTTGCGCGAGAGCAGGGGGGGACAGGGGTGCTTTTTTTTTTTTTCCTTTATTATTTTTTTGCTTTTTTATCTTTTTTATCTTATTTTTAAACTGTTTCATTTTTTTTTTTTTAATCATTTTTATTGTTATCTCAGGGAATGTAAATATCCCCATGATAGCAATAGGTAGTGACAGGTACTTTTTTTTTAAAAAATTGTGGTCTATTAGACCCTAGATCTCTCCTCTGCCCTCAAAGCATCTGACCACACCAAGATCGGTGTGATAAAATGCTTTCCCAATTTCCCAATGGCGCTGTTTACATCCGGCGAAATCTAAGTCATGAAATGCTCGTAGCTTCCGGTTTCTTAGGCCATAGAGATGTTTGGAGCCATTCTGGTCTCTGATCAGCTCTATGGTCAGCTGGCTGAATCACCGGCTGCATTCTCAGGTCCCCTGTTAAAACAGGAGAGCCAGAGAAAAACACGGAAGATGGTGGTGGGGCATCCCCTCCCACTGCTTGTAAAAGCAGTCTAGAGGCTAATTAGCCACTAGGATTGCTTTTACATGAAAGCCGACCGCTGGCTGAAAAGAATGATACCAAGATGATACCTAAACCTGCAAGCATCATTCTGGTATAACCACTCAAAGTCGTGAATGGCGTACCTGAAGACAAAAAAATGGTTAACAATAAAACACAGTAAACGGTAAAGTATAAAAAATTGCACACCTGAAAAGCAAACATGATAAAACATAACAACAATAAAACATTGCAGAATAGAATACAGTAAAAAAGAGCAGAACAATAGAGAGAGGATAGAGAGAGAGAGAGAGAGAACAATAAAACGACAACTATTTTTTTAAATTTTATATATTTTTTTTTTTTAAACTTTTTTTTGTAACTAACTTTTATAACTGTAACCGGTTCCAGGTTCGGGTCTCTCAAAATGCGATGGCATCTTGGGAGACCCTGTGAAAGTGTGCCTAGTCTGTGCAATGCTGTACCCTACGCTAATACTCAACTAGTGAATGGTAGCGTTCAAAACATTCACCAATGCAAAGACCAGGATTGTCAGGACAGGAGGGACAATAATAGCGGGTGTCACGCCTATATCCGTGCTTGCTGCAGACACAACATCTTTTTTGGGGGGGTTCGTTGGGTAGGGGTACTCGGGAGGACATAAAGAAAATGCCTCTCATGCAGCCGACTGCATTTGGTTGGGGATGTGAATGGGGGAAGTACGGGCACTGCAGAAGTGGTGGGTTCCCAATTAGGATTGGCGAATGCAGCAGGAAGGGCATTATGGGCACGATGGGCCTGTGTTTGTCTTCTTCT